>NC_054372.1:135900452-136200452 GCF_017654675.1 Xenopus laevis
TGCAGTGAATAGAGTTTGGCATTTTTTTTTCATTTGATGGACTAATCCTTTTGTTCTGTGTCAAATATAAACTAATTGGTTAAAAAGTTGACTTTCTGAAACCAAGTATATTTGATACCTGGTCAACTAAATTGTTGGAAATAGATCTGTGCAGAAGTATTTTGGCTTATTTTATTCTGCTCCCTTCCATCACTTCTGAGTATTGCAACTACTCCTTTTAATAAAGCTGCATTTTTCGTGATTAGCCCAATATAAAAGCAAGTAACGTCTGAAATGTTGTCTAATAGGGAATTTGGTAGTTCTAGTTCAGCAATAGCTGCAGGGCCACAGGTCAGCTGCCACTGGTCTGTGCCCTTCCCCCACCCACTCCTTTTGGGAGCTGATCATTTATTTGTTTTGTGGCAGTTTGTATACTTGCCCTTTTAAAGGTGTACCATTAATCTACTTTAGTCTCCTTAGGCATAATATTAACCCTTCTAGTGCATTGAACATTGCCTTGCAGAGCTGTAAAATTGGCAGCAGGCAGAAGCTTTTTCTCTCCCTCTGCTTTGTTCTCTAAAGGAGCTGTATTTAAATTAAATATAAATCAACTGCAAATCCACTAGGCGCAATGTATTTCTCTATTACTTGGCTTAGGACAGAGAACATGGCTGCTTGCCTTTTGTTGTTACTGAGATTTATGATTTAAATCTCTGCAGGGCCCCAGATGTTGCTGAACTTCAGTCCGAAAACCCCAGACAACCGGAGGGTTGCTGGGAGTTGTATTTTTATCAACATCTGGAGGCCACAGGTGCAGATGACTTTGGGCTGTTATTGGGGATGTAGGGTGAAGTCATTTGTGCAGTAGCTGTAGGAAAGGTAAAAATAAGATTGCATTAGTATAAGCCGTTGCACAGGTTCTGGCTGTTTATCTGCCAGTTTGATCTGCGTCAGCATTCGGCATTATAGAATGAGAAAAAAAGAGCAGCCTTTCTGTCAGATTGAGGAAAAGGATTCTCGTAGTAAATGGATTGGAAGGGCCTTGCGGCTTGCCTGAGGCACGCTAACACCCCCCTCTGTACTGTCATTTAAGAGTCAGATCTGCAAATATTCTCGATATTAATATTGCATTTGCCTCTTATAGGCATAGGTCGATGTTACAGGCTGCCATATGCATAATCTATTTGAATGAAGACCCCACACATTATTTAAATGCTCTAATTTTAAAACCAAGATGAAATCATTTATTCAGGTGTAGATGGCAATTATTTTATAATAGTATTTTTTCCCCATCCACAATCTTGTATACAAATACTGTGTGGCAGCTTACTATGGCAGCCTAAAATGTTGCTGAATTAAACTTTGTAATAAATGTAATCTATATTAGATTTTCATATTGCTAAATATTTATATTGCGATGTGCTTATAGACCCCTTTACTGTGAATATTCTGCCACTGCCAGCACTAGGATACTCACACCAGGCCATATCTTGCATGAGCAAATTGTGGCATTCACTCCTTATGCGCATGTTTGTGCCCCAACATGGCCGTGGGAACTCCCTCCCAGTGAGGAAGGACTAGCGCTGGTGGTGGGCCAATTTTTAAATAAAAACTAGTGTTACCCCCAATATATTAGCCCACATCTTTGGTTGGGGATAATATTTTTGCTCAACAGGTGCCCTTTAAGGGGGAGCAAGAGTACTTCAATCAGTGGCTCTGTGATTCAAGAGATACAAAGGAGGTACATGAAAGTTGTGTGTGGCTCTGGGAGGATGGGGGTAGGAGTGTCCACTGCCCAAGAGGCCCAGGTGACCAGTTGTCTAATTATTATTGGGCCCCTGGGAACACCTTAACTTAGTAATATGGGGCTTGTGATTACCGATTGTTGCCCTAGGTCTTGGTCACAAAGCACCAAGACTGGGGACTTGGTCGTGTATGTATGGTGTTCCTGTCCACTGGCGGTGATAGTCATTGGAAGCATGACATAAACATGCAGGGACCCCCTACAAAGTAGGGAGGGGGGGAAACATTTGGGGCAGGCTTATGAGGGAGAAGATTTTTTTTTTAAACAATAGGGTAATGTGGTGCTCATAGGTTAATAAGAGTAGAAGTAGTGAGCTGAGTTGCTGGCTTACACCCTGTGTTGCCTGTAGAGCTATAACATGATATGACAAGCTGTGCTGTTGCACCAGTCAGGGCTAATAACTTGTCTTGCCTGGTCTGCGCTGAGCAGACGTATGCAAAATGATGTGTACTCAGCCAACTGCATGGACCTGTTTAACCCAGAAAGGGCTGGCGATCTTTTGTGCATAAAAGCTAATGAAATGTTGACTTGCATTTATCCCTGTTCTGTACTTGCCTTTTTTATATTCCTCTTTCCGGTGTGGAAGATGCTGGATTTTTTGTTTATGTTTTCTTTTAAAATGTATGCTGGTGTTCATTATTACAGTAAATACATTTCCACTTTTATCCTTTTAACACGGATTATACCCATGTGCAATAATATCCAACACAATAATAGATCAAACGTGATGATAGATCATTGTTCTGCCTCAATCTATTGGCAGTAAATGGAGGAAAGAAAAGAAAGAGTCTTACTTGTTACCTGGATCATCTGTAAAAACGGTAAGCCTATAGCTGGCCATAGATGTACAGATTTCACCCTTGTATTGGTGCAACCAATCAGATTTTGATTTTGTTGTAGAATTCAAATCAAAACTCATTGATGATTGGTTGCATTTTCTTTGGTGGCTGGCACCAGGAGGAATGCTTGACTAACAGAGACCTAGGGGCAATCAAGGTATAGAATGCCCTGCCAAAGAAGTGATGAGGCGTAGTTCTTAAAATGGATGAATTTCTACCAGGAAAGGCCAATATGTATTTGGAAATGTTAAATTAAATCAGTAATGATTGATCCACAAAGTTATCAGATTACCGTTTTAGGGTCAGGATAGAATCAATTCCCACATGAGGTTAATTTGGCAGCTGGTCTACTGAGAGCTTATTTGTCTGCTGATATCAGCATTAATAGGGTTTTGCAATAGGTGATCTTTGTTTTCAACTTGAGTCTCAACTTGAAAGTGCATGTCACTTTAAGCAGGCGCTTGTATGTATGTATGTATGTATGTATGTATGTATGTATGTATGTACTGGACCGGCACACAGAGTACAAATAAGTAGGGATGGGTGAATTTTTTCGCCTCATTTCGCTAAAAAAAGGACGCCCATAGACTTGTATGGCGGCGTGCGTCAAAAAAAAGACGCGCGTTAAAACAGTTTCGACGAGCGACAATTTTTTTGACGCCCATAGACTTTAATGGGCATCTGCGACATTTCGCCGGCGGCGAATTTTTGTTGAAACGAAACGGCTCAAATTCACCCATCCCTACAAATAAGAACCTAGGTGCCGGAATGACTGATGATGGCTCACATCTGAGAGCCGAAACGTTGAATAAACTCCAACTTTTACGTATTACAAGTCCTATGAGTGCGGGTTATTTAGCAATTTGGATGCAATGTAAAATGAGGGAAAACTTAAAATCAGGGGAGGTAAAATTGTAGTGTAGTGGGTGCTTAAAGGAGAAGGAAAGTCTGTTTGCACTTGGGGGTGCCAAATGTTAGGCACCTCCAATTGATTGTATTGATTTACCTGAAACCCCAGGCCGGTGCTCCTATCGGCAGAAAACTGCACCGGACTGATGTTTTTCTAGCGGCCCGGGGTTTCAGGTAAGTCAATACAATCACTTGGGGGTGCCTAACATTTGGCACCCCCAAGTGCAAACAGACTTTCCTTCTCCTTTAATTCTAAACTTTCTAAGAAATGTTTGTAGCAGTTAGTGTGCTTTCATAGTTGGGTCAAGAGCCTCTTTTGTTACTGTCTGTAGCCCAGACCTTGTTTTTATGTTAATGAATAACTAGTGGTTTCATAAAGAGCAGATTTATGTGTGACCTGTATCACCTTCATCACTTTGAGCTTTGTTGTATGCTTCTGGAGCGCTTCCCCTCATCACATGAAACCAAGCACTCTGCCAGAATTCTGTTGCTATTACCGAGCACCGATCTGGTGTCTTGAGGGTTAGAGGGTATTTTTTAGTAAATAATGCATTGCAGAGCACACACGGGGGCTACAGGCCAGCAGCTTTTCCAGTAAAAGCACAGTTATTTTTATTCATTTATACAGCGCCAACATATTCTGCAGCCCTTTACAGTGGTTATACATCATTCACATCAGTCCCTGCCCCAGTGGAGCTTACAGTCTAAGGTCCTTATCACAGTAGATTCACTTTTATTAGGAACCAATTAAACTGCCTGTTTGTTTTTGTAGCACCCATAGTTTCTCAACATCATCAAAGTACAATTAACACTACAAGATGGAAATGCAATGAAAATTCTATCCGTGTAATAGTAAATATTTCAAAAATTAAGAAATTGCTCTCTTCACCTTCCAATACATATATATTACCCATGCAATGTAATTCTCTAAAGAAGAATTCCTCATGGTTTCACTGCAGATTAATGCCTCTATCTTGTGAACAATGAGCAGGCTCTTTTATCCCAGACTCCTCTTTGAGAGGCCATGTCAGAATCCATTAGGCAGAGCAGAGAATAGTGATTTCCTGGTACGTAGAGCTTCACTGCTCCCTTCCCTGGCTTATTTCATTTTCACCCTGTGAAGGAGACATAACATGCAGGAGGTATGGGTAGCAGAGTCAGGGTGACCCAGCTTGTTGTGTTTGTTCTTTTCTGCAGTCTAAAATAATCCCAACACTCGCTTTCGATTAGGTTTGTTATGATTTAATTTTGCATGTAATGCAATGTTTTGCATATAATAAAATACATACCTTTTCTTCAGATGGAGCTTGTGCTCTGTGTCCAAATTGGTGAAAATATCATGTGCAAGGGAGATTAAGGGTGAGGTCACACTGGGAGATTTAGTTGCCCGGCAAATAGAGATGCACCGAATCCAGGATTCGGTTCGGGATTCGGCCTTTTTCAGCAGTATTCGGATTTGGGTTAATCCTTCTGCCCAGCCGAACCAAATCTGAATCCGCATGTGCAAATTAGGGGTGGGAAGTAGAAAGCATTTTTTTACTTCCTTGCTTTGTGATTTCCCTCCCTGTCCCTAATTTGCATATGCAAATTAGGATTTGGTTCGGCTGGGCAGAAAGATTTGGCCGAATCTGAATACTGCTCAAAAAGGCCCAATGGATTCGGTGCATCCCTAGTTGCCGGGTGACTAAATCTCCCCAAACCTCCCAGTGTGACCTTGCCCGGGTTGAGACACATGAAAATGCTAATTTAATGTGATTCAGGTTTCCATCAGACCTGTGCACTTAGTTTGTAAACAGAGATAGGGCCCAAAATAAAGTACAACTACAGCCTTATGGTTGTGGCACACGGGCAGATTTGTGGAGATTTAGTCGCCAGGCGACTAATCGCCTCTTCTTCTGGGCGACAATCTCCCTGAAATGCCTTTGCGTGTCTTTCCCTTCACTATAATGAAAAGTCGCCTGCGCTAAAGCACACGCGCTGCTTCGTTTTCCGAAGTTTCCTCATGAGGCAACTTCGGACGACTTCGGAAAACGAAGCGTCGCCTGTACTTTTCATTATTGCAGATGGGAAGACACGCAAAGGCAGTTCGGGGAGATTGTCGCCCAAAGAGGCGATTAGTCGCCAGGCGACTAAATCTCCCCTAATCTGCCCGTGTGTCACAACCATAAGGCTGTAGTTGTACTTTATTTTGGGCCCTATCTCTGTTTTCAAACTAAGTGCACAGGTCTGATGGAAACCTGAATCACATTAAATTAGCATTTTCATATAATTTGGATAATACTTTCTGAACATTTCATAGGTTTGCCTTCTTGAATGTGACAGCCTTTTTATGATATACTTCATGTTCAGTCAGTAAAATATTAATATAAATGTGGGATTTAACATTTGTGTGTTGTATACTTCTCTCCCAATGTGAATATTTTATTCAGTCTATGTTTTGTGGCCCCATGATTCACAATTGTGTTTCCCCTAATACAATGAGGCTTAAGGCAGTCTAGTATCCAACCAGCAGGTGTACCCATGCGGGACATGATGGCTTTCCTTGTATAGCCTGCTCCACTCAGGGCATTTGGGCATAATTTGGGATGCTTCTCTTGGTGTTCATGCCCCACTTGTCACCAATTGTGGTAATCACTTTGTACAGAATCATACACTGTAATTGACTTTTAAGGCCCTACACATCCCATTAAGCCACATGAAGGGAATTCCGGTGAAAAGGCACAAAATGGCTATTGTTGAGCTGTCAGGCCAGTTCAAAGCATATGAAGTGCTTCACTTGTCTTAAAGGCAGCAGGGCCAATATGCATAGTGGCCAGGATATAGCAGGTAAATAATACACAGGCTGCTTTGTCCCCATAGAATAGTACTGTGGGTGTGTTATAACAGCATGGTAATACATGAGAAGCAGAGTTATTTATATATTTAAACTGGATCTCCACCCCAACCCTTTTTTGTATGCATTTTAAGATATATTTATTTAAAATGTTTCTAAGAATTTTTTTTTAGTAACATTTTTTAATCATACAAAAAAACTTTGAATGGCATTTCCCTTTAAATTGACTACTGCATCAGCCAAGTTAAACATTCAAAAAGTCCTTCCTACAAAGCAAATTTAACTCCCCATAAAATATTTTAACGCTTGCCTTTGTTTGCTATGGTAAACAGACTTTAATTAACCAAAGTAAAGCAGGATGTTATTTCAAAGGAATACATCCTTACTGTTGGATTTATTTACTGAGGCACATTACCTATGCCCTCTACTGCTTTGCAGCCACTAGAATTCCTTGGATCTTGAAAGGAGCCATGTCTTAATAGTCCATTAGTGTAATAATTCTAATTATGGCATTTTTTCTTTGCATGATCACAAAACTGAGGATTTGTAGTCTCTAATGAAATATGATGCTTACGTGATTCCTGATATGGGTTGCTTTGCCTGCAGGGCTGCATGTATTTGCATATTTATTTTAATAATATAAATGGTATATAAATATAATATAAACAGAAGCTTCAAAAAATATGCATTTTTAGCCCAAAGTGAAAACCGCATCATATAATATTTATTATTGCCTACGAGATTGGAGATTTTGTAGTTATGCTATATGTCTCCTTTAAAGCTTTTATTATTACAGATATGGGACTTGTTACCCAGAGTGCTTGGGACTTGAGGTTTTCCAGATAACTGGTCTTTCTGTAATTTAGATCTCCATACATTAAAGGTGGCTATAGACGCACCGATAATATCGTACAAAACAAATTTTTGTACGATATTTGGTGCGTGTATGGTGGGAGATGAGCCGACCGTTATCGGCAGAAGACTTGGATATCGGTCAGATCATCGATATGGCCAGCCGGAAACTTTTGATTGGGCGCCTTTGCAGGCACCAGAACATTGGCCATTGTTAGTGCTGAATAATCAGATACAGGTAGAATTCTATTGTTTCTACCTGCATATCTGACACGTGTGTATTGAAACAACACGTGTGTATTGAAACAAACTTTCTTTCTTGGAAGGATCTTTACCAGGAAAGATCCTAATTATAATGTCTATGGCCACCTTAAGGGGTCCGTTTACTAAAGTGCGGTAAATCTGACTTTAAGTTTCCGCATTTTATCGCTGAGAATATTTTTACGCCAGAATATTCGCAGCGACTAAGTTTACTAAACAGCGATGTGCTCAGAAGTCACTGCGATCACTTGCAGTAACTACGTTAAGGAACCAGCTTACGTTAGCGGTAATTTTAGCGAGTTGCGAATTTTCTGGCGAAAAATTAAGTTTTTGCGAATATTTATGCTATAAAATAGTCTTGTTTATGGCGGTTATTATGGCAATTTTTACTGTGACATTTATGGCCAGAAATGCATCTTCAAAACTCATAAACTTTATTGACTGATGATTATACCATCCAACAACATCACCAGAGTAACACCAATCAAACATGTATGCATCATATAAACCCTTCTGCCAATAGAATCATATGAACAAGAAATCATACCAGTCAATCTCTTTGCTTCATAGAAATGCACAGTTTAATGTAGCCAATCACAATGAAACCAAAAAAGTGTAGAGGCTGACGAATCCTTGGACTGTGATGCCGCTGCCAATAATACACCTCTGAGCTGAAACTGCTGCTGTTGCAACAGATAGAAGCAGAAGCCAAAACATTCAGCAATAGCTACAGATCTCTCTTTCCTGTCAGCAAAGAATGATGGGTAAAAAAAACAGTATTATGGGATATTTCCTGCCCCTTGAGAATTTTCTGGCGAAAAAAATACTTTTACGCCATTTCATAGGTGGCGGTAAAAGTTTGCAAATATTCTGGCGTTAATTTTGTCTTTAGAACATTTCGCTGTTTAGTAAACCATGCGTTAATGTGTACGTAGCGTTATTTTCAGCAAATGCGATAACTGGCGAACAATTATTCTTGCGCAAGAAAATTTGCAAATTTATATTTACTGCAGGTTAGTAAACTGGCGATAACATATTTAGCGAAAATTCTGTCTATATATTGTGCGAATATTTTTAACACACTTTAGTAAACGGACCCCTAAGTCATATTAACATCGACTAGACCCCGTAGGATTGTTTTGCCTCCGATAAGGTTTCATTATATCTTAGTTGGGATCAAGTACAAGGTACTATTTTATTATCACAGAGAAAAAGGAAATCATATTAATAAACATTAAATTATTTGATTAAAATTGAGTCTATGGGAGATAGGGTATTCCTGTAATTTGGCGCTTTCAGGAAAATGGGTTTCTGGATAACAGTTCCCATACGTTATTACTATAATTAATGCAGTATTATTATTGGTGCTTCTGTTTTGTCAATACAAACTCGGGGCAGATTTTGGATAGAAAGCAACGTATTTGCATATTCCGGACTAAATCCACCTTGTGTGCACATTGTTACAGATATCACAGGTTTCTGGCACTATAACATGGGACAGATAAGCCAAAATGGCAGCGAGAAAACATACTGTGAGCCATATGTTTAATAAGGGATTAGCCATAACTGTGTTACACTGGCATTGTTAGAGGCAGGAGACAGAACTGCATTTTAGTGGCATCTTTGGTGGGAGGAAACGTTCTACTTTCCATACCAGACAGCAGATTCAAGTAACGAACACTTTTAAGATTATATAATACTGATTATTTTAATCCCAGAATGTATAAAAAGCAGTGTCTAAAGAGTCGGCATTTTTGAAAATCTATAAATACATTAATATAATCCTTTATTTTTCTTTAATTAGTAATGTGAACTTGGCAGTGGTGTTTAAGGTGTAATGTTGGTATCAAAATAACTTGGACGATGGAATCGAATGAGTTGGATTGATTGAAATAATAAAAAGAATGGGGCTTGTAAGTGCCACTGTGGATTTCTGGTAAATTAGGATTTTGCAAATGTCAGAAAGCTAATTAGTGTCATGTTAATTAAATGTTGAGGATTGTGCCAAGGACAACTGTGACAGCCTGAAGGACACCACAAATAAAATGGCAAAAAATCACCATAAAACAGTATTTTGTATATTCACATATAAATATATGTACGGTAAATAATTACTGCCAGTTTCCTTCCTCAGCTGAGACCTTATCCTTCAACTTTAGCAGCAATTGCACCATCAATGACTATGGTGTACTGCTTTTTAGAGAATTCTTCAGCTAAGCAGTAATGCTTTCATGCCTAAACGTAATTAGAAATATGCACAAAGTCTTGTTAAATGCACTGTATCCGTTATACTACCTTCTTTTGTGCACTGAAGCATAAATAACGTCCCAACTTCTGAACAAAGATATATGCCTGCCTATCAACTCTTGTTTGGTGTACAGGTATGGGACCTGTTATCTAGAATGTTCGGGACCTGGGGTTTTCTGGATAATGGAACTTTCCTTAATTTGGATCTTCATACATTAAGTCTAAAAAATCATGTAAACTTTAAATAAACTCAATGGGCTGGTTTTGCTTCCAATAAGGATTAATTATAACTTAGTTGGGATCAAGTAGAAGCTACTGTTTTATTATTACAGAGAAAAAGGAAATCATTTTAAAAAATATTTGAATTTTGTGGGTAAAATTTAGTCTATGGAAGATGGCCTTTCCGTAATTCAGAGCTTTCTGGATAACGAGTTTTTGAATAATTGATCCCATACCTGTATAAGTTCCAAGGTACAGGGGCAAAACAGTGTAGCAAGAAGCTAAATGTTTGGTGGAATGGGAAAAAGAATATCATTACTTGGATAGGACTGCTGTAAATTCTACCACTTAAACCAGTTCTGTGCAGCAAGAGAAAGAGGCAGAGACATTAGGATTTAGCATGCCTCTTAATAGAGATTTAGTGGACGATAATCCAACCCTATTGCATTAGGAGGACATAAAATGTATTTAAATTGATGGTTACATTGCCTGTCCGTTAACCATTTGTAACTGTTCATGGATAAATTCTCTTGTTCATCCATTTCTGCCTTGGGGGTCAGAGCCGCACATGAGCCTATAGTGTGAGTGTATCCAGCAGATGCATAATATGCCCATTGATATACCATACTGAAGAGAGAGACTTTCTCTAGGTTTTTTTCCTCATGTCCGGCCTTCTGCGTGAAATAACATTTCACTTTCTACGTGGAATGACCTTATTACTATTTCCATCAGCATAAAATTTTACTCTAAAGGCCGCAGCTAAATGAGTTTAATATACTGGTTAATAGAGGTTCCTCTTGCAGACACCTGTAACCGGCGTATAATATTGATTTAATGGAGTGTGCAGCATCCCCGTTCCTGTGTGCATCCTATCTTATCAACCAGTTTTAGTGAGCGATCGCCATTAGAATCATCATTTATTTATAAAGCATCAGCATATTTTTGCAGCAGTATACAGTAAGTGGAATAATTAGAAATGACTGACTCCTGTGTTTAAATAAATGTGTACGTAATGTGACCGATACAGAATTCTAGTACCAGGCTTAATAAAAGGCCAAATACATCTTTGTTTCACATTGATTACACCAAAAAAGCACCTCATGGATTACTCCAACGGTAATAATAACTGTGAATACACCAAGTTTATACTTTGAGGCACATTTATCATGTGAGTTTTTTTTTTAACTCGAATTAATTCAATTGGGGGGTTATTTATAAAAAAAAAATAATATCTTAAACTCGGACTAATTTTACCGACCTGAAAACTCGAATCGAATTTGATTCGAATTCAATCAAACTCGAATCAGGTTTTTTCTCCCTTGAATTTCAGGAAGGCTGCGAACATCTTCAAAATGGTCACTGGACCTCTCCCATTGACTTATACATGAATTCGGCAGGTTGTAGGCGATTTTGACAGTTTAGTCCTAAAATATTCGAAAATTAGAATTTTCAATTTGACCCTTAATAAATCTGCCCCATAAAGTCATATCCGTGACCAACTCTAGTAATAGACTGCCCTATCTACCAACATTTTGGAAATAAAAAGAGGGACAAAAAAGTTGGCGCGCGTAGTGCAGCAAATTTCTTTGACCACGTCCTTTTTTGTGGCCACCCTAATTACCATGTTCATTTTAGAAAATTTGGCAGGTTATGAAAGTTTGAACAGATTTCTGTGTTTTTTTTTTTTTCCAATTACAGTTTTGCTAATGAAGGTGAATTGCCCTTTAAGCTATGAGTCTAACTTCTCCCAAGAGACCTGTTATCTTATATTGTTACAATTACTTATTTGCTTATCTCGAAATTGTTGCAAAAGTTTCCAAGTGCACCTGGTGGCTGTTCTGGGCTCTCTGCCAAAAGCCAATTAAGTTAGAAACTTTGTTTCTTTTTCTGGCTGTTCAGTGCAGAGAAAAACGGGACTTTCCAGTACAAATGAGGGACTGCAGGTTGAGCTGTCAAAAGAGGGACTGTCCCTCTAAAAACGGGCCAGTTGGGAGGTATGGACTGCTAAAGCAAAGGCAATTCCTTACTGAACTTAAGGGAGATCTCCACCCAAGACTGTGTTTAGCATGATAAAAAAAAAAAAAAAAAAATGAATTAATTCTAAGCAACTTTTCAATTTAATGGGGAAGATCAGGAAAAAATGACAATTACAATTTTGGCTCCACACATGGACTCATTTGTCTACAGTAATGGAATACTAACCCCCCTAGAATTGCTTATACCCTGTACAGTGAAGTATCAGTATGCTATATACATTAAGTATAGGCACAATTCAGCTTGAAAATGTTTGGCCCAGTTAAAGGTTCACAAACTGCAAATATTACCTGTACATAATGCAGGGAAATGTAAATGCTAAGCTATAACGTGATGTTCTTTGGGTACAGGCTGAGGCAAACTGTGCATGTCTGTATATTCTCACAGATCTTTACAACAAAGGAACATGTACAGAGTAGTCACTCGACTCACTGGAAATGAAGGGACATTACACTTTGCCTTGCACAGAAATATTTTTCTACGTTCTCTACATTTATTATGTTATGTGTATACTGTATATGTGTGTTTCTTTTTTTGTTTTCTTAACTTTGTAGCTTTCTGACTGACATTTGTGCAGAAATGAACTGCTTTTGATAGCTTCATTCATGTAGACTCGTTGTTCTCACCTCTCGTATGTGCACAGGGTTTTTTGTTTTTTGTAACAAATGTACATAAGAAAAAAAGGCAACATTTTCTTCTTGGATGCCAGTTCTTTCCTGTTAACTTGAAACTACTCCTTACTGGAAAATAAAATGTGGTGTGGTGTTAAAGAAATTAACTTCACAGTATCCAATCCCCCCCACATAGTTTGTCATTTTTAACCATTGAATGGGGGAATTTTGAGACCCAAGGCCAATGATATTACAGGTATGGGACCTGTTATCCAGAATGCTCGGGACCTGGGGCTTTCCGGATAACGGATCTTGCCGAACTTTGGATCTTCATACCTACTAGAAAATCAAGTAAACATGAAATAAACCCAATAGGCTGGTGTTGCTTCTAATAAGGATTAATTATATTTTAGTTAAGATCAAGTACAAGGTACTGTTTTATAATTACAGAGGGAACAAAACACTTTTTAAAATTTGGATTATTTGGAGTCTATGGGAGACGGCCTTTTTCTAATTCGAATCTTTATGGGTTTCCGGATAACAGATCCCATACATGTATTACTTTTTGTATATTGAAGATGGAGTAAAGACATATGGCACCCATGCTATAATATAAGGTATGTTTTCTATGCTCAAAATGGGCCAGTATGTTGCTGGTGCTATGATCCATGTGAAAATGCCATTAAAAGCAATTTTATGCACTGGTCAACAGAAGGAGCATGTTGGTTTTCACGAGAGAAAACATGAAAACTGCATATGATTCCTGTAGAGTAGATGTCAATTTGTTGCTTTTCAACATTGTGTTTTGAGCATGGAAGAAACACATTGAAACTCCTCGGCTAAATATGCTGTTAGCAATAGTCTATGCATCTATATATCAGTCTCTCTATCTTTCTGTTAAAAATATAGTCATTTTAATGTGCTTTTAGTGCATATATGGAAATCTTGTGGCCCCTTTATGGTACCCTATGTGAACGCACCAGTTCAACACTACAAATGCCAGCCATAATTCTATATTCTTTTTCCCTTGCCTCCAATTCAGTTACTGTATTGTGTTGGGTCCTTTCACCGTGATTTTGATTATACAGAATGAAGTCTAATGCAGATAATGAACGAGCTGTAGTGTATAATGCGAGATCAGGCGAGCGCGAGAGTTTTTTTTCTGTAGTTTATCATTAACAAATTATATACATTTAAATGCTTAGATAAATGTCAAAACTAATTTTACAGAATCTTGTATTCAGATTCGTTTTTGAATATCTCTTGGACAACATTCATTAAACTGGTCTTGATCATCTATAAAATTGCTTGAGAAGGACTTTTTTGGGTTCATTATAAGAGGGAAAGAATGCAGATTTTTCTTTCTACGTAAATAGAATGTTTGTGTGTATTTTGGAACACCCGTGAAATTACTTCTGTATTGTATTTTACATCCAATTTATTTTAACGGTGTTAAAATTAGGTTGGTACCACACTGGACCGCATCTATGTAACTCTTTTATATGTTCTAGCAAGGATGTCCAAAGTGCAGCCTTCCGTTTTTATTGCAACGCAAGTACAGGTATGGGATCCATTATATGAAAACCCGTTATCCAGAAAGCTCTACAGTCTCCCATAGATTCTATTTCATCCAAATAATCCACATTTTTTAAAGAAATTTCCTTTTTCTCTGTAATAATAAAACAGTAGCTTGTACTTGATCCAAACTAAGATATAATTAATCCTTATTGGAAGCAAAACCAACCTATTGGGTTTATATAATGTTTACATGATTTTCTAGTAGACTTGAGGTATGAAGATCAAATTATGGAACAATCCGTTATCTGGAAATCCCCAGGTCCTGAGCATTCTGGATTACAGGTCCCATAGCTGTACCATATAACCCACCTGGCCTTTATCCTTCCCTTCACAAGGGCACATCTTTATTCTGCTGGCAATTCAGTTTAAGAGTAGGGCCGTATTTCCTATATGTTTATCTGAGACCTTGTGCCTTGGGTGGGTGGCAGCTTTTAAGGGGGGACCCACAGGTGCCTATATAGAAATAAAGAAAATAAGTCAACAGCTGGACGCTTTCGGTAAAATTTGGAGGTAAATTTGAGGATGGGAGTACCCTCCTTCTGCCTATTTAGTGCATACTCATAGACTGTATTGTGTATGCACCAATTGGTTACAATTGGGTAGAGCAGCACCAGATATTATTATAGCTCTGCTTAAAGGTGGAGTTATGGCAGCTGATCAATCATCGAATATGCCCATGGACAAGATAAGTAGATAGTTTGTTTGGGTCAACAGCTATTTATAGTGTTATAGTATTCAATGACATCAACTGTGTCACATGACTTGCTAAAAGATATGAATCATGAAAAATATTGACGCCCACCGAAATGCACCAAATTAAGATGAGTGGAGTGTAAAGTAGCATCATTTGGAATAAACCTTTATTATTAGTGTTACAAAATATTTCAATGTACAGTGTACCCAGGTGTCTATGCAGGACATTTATCACATTTTAACTTTTAAACCATTCATTAATGGCTGACATTAACCCCTTCACACCTTAAATGTATTCTGTACCTGGCACTGAAGAAGTTAAATTATAAGCTCTGCAACCCCCCTGTAATTATATGGGATTTTAAAAGACAGTGGCTCAATCATTTTCCCCTAAGTATTTGGGAGGAACCAAATACCACTGTTCTAAGGTTTTTGGGTTTTTTTTGTCTGTATTAAAAGAAGAATAGAGACCAGCATATTCCAAGCTGACAGCTTCTACCTCCCTTGTCATTAAATTATTAACTGCCATCTCTCAAATACAGACTTTTTTTTTTTTTTGATTGTTAAAAAAGAAAGCTGTTTTTCAAAATTTAGACATAATTTACAGCTGTAATGAAGGAGAAGCATTTGGGCGGATATGGATTATAATTTCTATGTAATCAAAGTATTACCCCTTCCTTTGAATGTGTCCTTCTTGTAACCCCCGTTACTTGTTTCTGGGTGTATTTTCTCTGCTTTTTACATTCCCTACTACAACAAAATTATGTTTCTGAATCCTGTTTTTTTTTTTTTTTGACTGATGGACAAGTCATGGATTGAGAGAATAATTGTTCATAACATGACACTTCTTCATATGTCCTGTCCATATCCGCACTCCAAAGAACTTCTCCAATCCATGTAGTAACCTTTATTTTTCCATTATACTAATCCTCATCAATCCCCTCCCATTTCTCTCTGTGACTAACCAGTAAGATACAGCACTAGCTTGCAGGGATACATACTTGCTGATGATACTTGAATAGCTCATTCCTTAGTCCCCCTCTGGTTCTCTCTGGTAAAATGTGTTGCATCTAATTAAAGTGATCTAATTATATGATACTGCAATTAGCCAAATAAAGACAATGTCTCCTTTTCTTTTAGGTGACACCGTAACGCCAATGCAGAGTGCTCGGTATCCCAGCCCAGCAGAGCTCGATGCGTACGCACAGAAAGTGGCTAATAATCCCTTGGCCATTAAGATCTTCCCGACAAACATCAGGGTTCCCCAGCAGAAGCACCTAAATCGGACTGTAAATGGTTATGACACTACAGGTCAGCGATACAGCCCTTACCCAATGCACACAGGTGGATATCAAGGTCTGCTGGCCATTGTGAAATCCACCAGCAAGAGCGTGGTGAAAAATGCAGAGGGTAAACGGACTAAGATATCTTCTGCACATTCTGCTGTTGCTCCATACCCTTTGTCAAGCACTTTAACACAAAGCCAAACCTGCAATGGACAGCTGAATTATCTTGGGAATCAGAAGCAGCTGGATGTTCCTCCCAATGTCACAGTAGCAGCATCTGTCATTCCGCTAAGCAGCAGAAATTTGGCACTTCAACAATCTAATTTGCCCTCTATCCAGAGTATCATTTACCAGATTAACCAGCAGTGCCAGGCTCAGGCCTCTCACCAGGCCTGCCAAGGGGTAGTGGTTACAAATTCTAGTCCATCAAAACAGGGAATGGTTAATGGCTTCACTTCCATGACCGGGAATGCTGTGGTTTACTCTGGGACTGTTTTGCAAGACTGCAGAGGAGGCAGTGAACTTGCTCTGGGTTCTGCTCCTTTAGTAACTAAAACTGGATCTTACCAAGAAGGCATGGACTATCTTATTTGGCAGCAGAAGCAACAGCAACCCCGAATCTATAGTGGTGGCAGTGGTGGGGGTGGGGCAATTAGCAAATCTCCTGAAGTTTGCCTGGGAATGTCCCGTCCCTATACGCTTGCTAGTGTAGTTGAAAAAGTCAGCTCCTCTCCTTTGAACTGTGTTGGCATGCATGGTAACTTTTCTGTCGGGCAGTATTTTGCCCCTCCTTGGAACAGCATCTTGGTCACACCCAACAGTGACTGTTACAATCCACAGGAACTTGCCAATGGGCACAGAGATTTGGTAGTACATCCATCAGATGGGTTAACGAGTATCCCCAGCAAGACCCTTTGTAATACCTCGATACTTAGCAGTAGCCTTCAGTCGTTGGAGTATCTCATCAATGACATTCATCCACCCTGTATCAAAGAGCAGATGCTTGGCAAGGGTTATGAGACGGTGTCGGTGCCAAGGCTTCTAGATCATCAGCATGCTCACATCCGTTTGCCTATTTACAGATAAAAAGCCCTGCCCTTTTCTCTTATAAAGTGATCAACGGTACAATGGTTCTGCATACTGACTTATGCTATTAAGCTTGAAAAGGCATGTTTCATAAGGGCAGAGGGCAGGGCTTTTGATGGGTAAACTGTACCACCAGGAATGCAGCGTACCAGGAGCAGCTCAGTGGCCAAACTGGTTCATCTATTCTAATGTAAAGTGCACTGCCGGTGGCCAAATCCTTCTGGCGCCTTATATGTTAATACAGATGTACAAGAATAGCATGGCCTAAAACCAATTCCATCATTATGTCCTGGGATGCTGTAATGGAGGGAAGCTGCCAGTTGTACCAACAGAGGTCTGAATAAAATCAGGTTCAATTCCCTAAATTATCTTGATTTTCCTTTCTAATCAAAATGACCAAGATATATATGTGTGTGTGTGTGTGTATATATATATATATATATATATATATATATATATATATATATATATATATATATATATATTAATTTAAATACAATTAGCAAGGTTTGATTGAAAAACTGCAAAGAAAAGTCTGACCGTTATAGCAGATAATAAAGTTGCTAGAGAATCTATTTATTTATTTGTTGTTGGGGTATTTGAGTTTTTTTTTATCCAATTCTCTCTGCTACATTCCTCCACTGCCACTCTAGGCTGCTTGTTTAAAGGGAAAATCACATGATAACATTTTTATTGTGTATCCAAGTGCAGGGCTACTTGTTACATAAAGCCAGCAATACTTTCCTTCAATCTCTCCACCAGCCAAATACATAAACATTATATAATAAACAGTACAGCAGCCCTATCCGCTGCCTTGTGGCTTTATTTCCTGTTTAGTTTGTGGTTTAATCCATGCAAAAATATTTAAGTATCTTTTATTCTAATACAATACAGTATATTACATGCACTTTTATCATTAAATAGCTAAATGAGTTAATATAATGTAAAATCTTGTATTTATTGGGGATTAGATCTAGGTGACAGCTCCCAGTACTGAGCAAGAAGTTGGATATGTGCATATAAGGGTTGTGTATGTATCTAATGCTGTAACCCTTCTGGGTAGATGGACGGAGTTTATACTTGGCGCCTGTGGTCACATATAGATTATATATGATTATAGGAGGATGAACATTTGTCGTTTGGGATGCTGCCAATAGATAGCTTACTCTAGGACAGTTTGGTCTCTAGTTAGGAAAGCTAAGACTTCCAAAATCTCATTATTCTCTGCCTATGATGCAAAGTACTGTAATAATGAGAATTGGAGCTATGGTTTTGTGGAAAAGAAAGACCTCTTTTTAATTTGTAGACATTTCTTTCACTTTCTTGCTCAGTGAATTGCATGCATAGGTGTGTAGGCTATTTTGCACACAGAACCTTATTTACATAAGTATGTATTCACTGAAAGAAGAATAATATACTGTATATACCACACTGAAACAGTGAAAATTTACCAAGCAGTAAGTGGTTTGCTCCAGTTCAAATAATGCATAGCAACCTACAACAAGCATCTAGTATTTATTGGTCATGCTAGACCTTTTGCTACATTAACCCCTAAACACCTCTCTGATATGGGAAATTATTCCCTTTCCATAAGCGGCATATGCATGTTCTTTATCATATGGTTAGGGACTTCAATACAGAACCTCTTGAATCAAAGCAGATCTCCAATGAAACAGTGGCTAAATTGCCATGCAGATTGTTGAAGGCCTGCTTATAGTTACAAAGCAATTTTTTTATTTTTTTTTTGTTTAAACCAAAAGCTATACGTGATTTGCTTTCAGAGTTCACAATTGATCTGGGTAATGTCTGTTTAATACAGAAGTCCCTTGATTGTTTGGCTTGGACGGCTTTTGTATTTCTACATATGCTGGAATGTATGTTGGGCTTTCATGACTTCATGGAATAATATTACCTCAAATGAATAGGGAAATAGTATAAGGATCAGTACACAAAGAAATTCGAGGTCTATGTCATATCTTTTTGTTGATGAAAGAATGTGCCTGAAGAAACCAAAAATTAAATGATATATTGCATATAATGCTATCCTTGTAAGGGCTAATACCTAATGAATTGGTTTCCAGGGATCCAAGTTTTCTTAGTTTTTTTCCCCTTTAGGGCAGAGACACATGGTCAGATTCGTTGAGACTAATCTCCTCTTCTTTGGGGCGACTAATCTCCCCGAATTGCCTTCCCGCCAGCTAGAATTTAAAACGCCAGCGGGATGGCACTCGGAGTGCTTTGTTTTCCGAAGTCGCCCGAAGTTTCCTCATGTGGCAACTTCAGAAAACTGAAGACTGAAAACTGAAGAAACTGAAAACTAACATCAAATTTGTTAAATTTAAAAAAAATTTAATGAGCAAGCTGCCATCAGTGTTCACTTCTAACTATAGCTATATGGGAATGAAACCCTGAGACAGCTTTGGGGCCTAGAAAGTATAGGAGGGCCACATAGCCTTAACTAATTAGCAGTTTCCGTATATATGTTATTAGAAATGTTTAGGGAAGAGCTTTTGATATGAAACATAACAAAAGTGGTGTAAAGGTGATACCTAACCAAGATGAAGAAGAAGGAACTGCAATGTTCTGAAAGCTTGCTGTGATTATCATCTTGGTTAGCCAATAAAGGTATCATTTTTACACCACTTTTCTTATGTTTCATATCAAAAGCTCTTCCTATAACTTTCTCAACGGGCTAACACATTGCAAAAAACTTTGCCTAGAAATGTTTAGAAGATTTTGCTGTGGGGCCCAAGCATTTTTTGTTAGTTCACTGTTTCTAGCCTGTAGCTTGTATCTTAGACTTCATGGGATCTAATGTTAAACAAAAGCAAAAGTGCCTGCCCATGATGTCCTTCATCTATGAATCCAAGTATACACCTTGCAGTAATGGTATATTCTGATTTAATTTTAAGATGTGCCATCATTTATTACAGTAATGCTACCATTAAAATTCCCATTGGGTGGGCTACTAATGATTCCAATCTTAATAAGAACAGAGATAAAATTATAGGAAAGCCAATTTTTTTTTACAGAAAAGGTTGCAACCTTTAAATTAGACTGTCGGTGAGCCATGTGATACAAATATCATCACTTTCAAGCATTGACATCAACCAATGATAAAGAGGACATTGCTAGGTACTATTTATATGGGTACATTATATGGTTATTTATGTATTAAATATAAGCACAGTTTAATTGATGTACACTCACACCCTTTAGTTCAGATGAAATAAATCGTGGGTCATGCAGCAGATATGTCATTAGTTCTTGTTGGAATTAACTTTAAGTATGACATGGCAGTTGGCAGATAATGTACAATTAAGGGCTGTGTTTGGCTGTGTGGTTCCTGCATTTGAAGTGCCAGCCTGCAGGATACTTTTTTTTCTCTTTTTTTTGGCAGTAATAGTGTAACTGTATGGCTCCATAACTTTCTTCAAGCCAAAAATGTAAAGATAAGTACTGCATAATATATAACATCATGTGGCAGCGAAGGAATGGATTTTCATCATAAAGAGCAGAATTGATAAAATTACTTTTTTTTTTCCATTGTTTCCCTGAGACTCAAGCTACAATTTGGGCAATTTTGTGTTCAGAACAAAGTACAGTAGGTTCCTAGAATGTGAATAGGGGAAATATGTGCAAAAGCTGCTATTTTGGAGACAAAAGAATATATCAAATTCTCTTCTGCTCTGAAGGTCAGACAAATAAAATCTATATAGTAACAAAAAAAAATCTTATATTTATAAATGCCAGGCCGATGTTGCTTTATTTTCTGGAAAAAATAAAATCCTCTTCTGTCTTTTGTTCTCTGCTACATATACAGACTGAGAATGGGTCAATAAACAAAATGTTAGGCTTATGTTAACCTTCTGTAATGTTTTCTTTGTGTCCATAACTTGCACTAATAGGAAAAAATTAGAACTGAAAGAGAATGATGGAGGATATTTAAAATCAAAACTTGAAAACTTGAATATCATTTTTTTGTAGTGTAATCATGTGTAAAATTTACATGGCTGCTAAATAACAAACAAAAAAACAACAAAAAAGCAGAAAATCTTTCCTCCCTCTCTTTTACTCTCTTGCTTGAGAATAGCCTTTGAAATCTTTGTAAATTTTGTTTTTTATTTCTATTTTATCCCTCACAAGAAATGTTGAACTGGTTTCCTTGATTGAATTTGCTTTCTAGGAGGAACACTAGGCCAGGAATTGAGACATTAGTGTTGTTAGAATGTGCAATCTGTGAATCTGAATCTTTCTCTTTGCTTATCTCAGTTCCAGAACCCTTTTTATATCATGCATTAAATAAAAGAATTACATTTTTATTGTCGTTATTTCATGCCTGTTTAAAGTCAATTTTTAATTACTACAACGTATCATTACACTAAAGGTATTATGACCTTGGATAAAATGGGGGTTATCTTAGCTGCAGAGCTGTGGTATCGAAGTACAGTGTCACATAATTACAATTTAAAGAACCAACTTAAATTGTGCTGTTGTCTTCTTGCACATAAATAAGGTTATTCTCATACCATTCAAACTCATTAGGGAAAGTCCACACTGGGCGTTTTGGGGAGATTTGGTTGCCTGGCCTCGTTTTCGCGGCGACCAATCTCTCCATAGGCCTTCCCTTACTCTGCGCCGGCTTGAAATGAAAAAACGATGGCGCTAATCACACACGGCGGTTCGTTTTCCGAAGTTTCCTCGTGAGGCAACTTCGGGCGACTTCGGAAAACGAACCGCTGGGTGTGATTAGCGCCGGCGTTTTTTCATTTTAGCTGGCGCAGAGTCAGGGAAGGCGTTTGGGGAGATTGGTCGCCGCAAAAACGAGGTGATTAGTCGCCAGGCGACCAAATCTCCCCAAAACGCCCTGTGTGGACTTACCCTTATAGCTACTTTAAATTGTGCACTAATCTTTGATCTGGTGCAGGGGGCCTTTCCTAGAATAGCAGGGTTCTACACTCCAACCCTTTATATAGGCATTGTATTCATTTTGCAAGAAAGGTTAGTTCACCTTTAAATTAACTTTTAGTATGATATAGAGAGTGATATTCTGAGACGATTTGCAATTAGTTTCCATTTTATTTTTTGGTTTAAATTTTATTATTTGTAGTTTTTAGTTATTCCGCTTTTTATTCAGCAGCTAACCAGTTTGCAATGTTAGCAAGTCCAACTTACCCTAGCAACCATGCAGTGATTACAATAAGAGACTAGAATATAAATAGCAGAGGCCCTGAATAGAAAGATGAGTAATAAAAAGTAGCAATAACAATAAAGGTGTAGTTTTACATGGCATTTGTTTTAAGTTGGGATCAGTGACCCCCATTTGAAAGCTGAAAAGCGTTCGAAGAAAAAGACAAATAATTCTAAAATGGTAATAAAAAAAATACATAATGAAGACCAATTGAAAAATTGCTTAGAACGGGCCATTCTACAACATACTAAAATTTAATGTAAAGGTGAACCACCCCTTTAACTAGATGTGTTTCAGCCCCTTAGGTGAAAGCCATATAGGCAGCGAAGACATACGAAAGTGCTAAATGAGCAACTCAGGCAGTTGTGATCTTAGAATTCAAGATGTTAAAGAGCAAGCAACCCTTTTACAAAGCCAACACAGTATTTTGGTGCTAAATCTCTGCCTCTCATAGTGTTGGCTGGCTGCAAGATTTCCCATTAAACTACCATGCATGGTCAGATACCCCAGTAGTCATTCAAGCCAAAAACCAAATCTGGTGTCATTTGATCACACGTGGAGAAACAGATATTCAAATCCAGCAACGGGTTCCAAACTTGCAGAAACAAAGTTTATAGGAAAAGACAAGTATCCCACATACATGGTGTTTATGGTATTGCCCAGGTCAGGATCAATAAGAATGACTAAAATTAGATAAAAATTAAGCTTAACCTTTGGTTGTTCTATTTTCTTTGGGCCACATATGAAATGTTTGTGGTTGGTTTAGTTTAAAACTACCACAACTCGTTAATTACATTACAACTGTGAGCCAGAGGATTTCAAATGATGGAGCTAGCCTTTATAGCGTTTTAGGGAAATGCGGGTCAACAAACATTTGACCTGACCCTAACCCGTCCAGTGCCTCCATGAAAGGGGGAGGGGGTAAGACATACACCTATCAATGGAGGCTGCTGGAGCTGAAAGTTGGCAGAAAAAGGTCGACCTGTAAAATGTGTGAGAGTCGGCCCAACCAGCGGGTTTCGACCCAGCCCGCACATCACAATAGCACTTGTAACATTCCATGTTTGTTAAGGCTGGGGTCTAGCCAGATTTTGAGTTATGACTGAATTTGCTGTCCTGGTTTGCCAACAGCCTAAAGGGCAATTTGGTTAAGATGCGCAATTGACATTTATTAGCTGTATTAGATATATTGGAGCTGTGTGCTGAATGTCTACTACAGCAATGTTTTCCTCCACCTTCAACCTTGTTTATTTAAGTGGGGGAGTCTTAATCAAAATGTTAAACCACAAGGGGTGCTTGAATCTAATATGTCTGAAAACCAATGTTTTTCAATTGGTTCACCAGATATTCCACTTTTTCAGTGCTGAGCTATGGGGGCCATGTTGAACATTTCTTCCCTAGGCTTTTGAAGGACACTGTTAGCTGTGGTCAGACAATAGCTGTGAAGCCTATGGTTGGCCATTCATGCTTTACATAGAATTCTAGAATGCAAATATATAAAATGTATTTGCATGGGCAGTAGTGCCATATATATGTAATGATAATACATAATTTACATACTGGGCAGTTTGGATGTGAAGTTGGATGTTTTGCCTTTTTTGCATCTCAATCACTCTGCTTATTAAACCTATTAAGGGCTCAGCATCCTGCAGTGATATGAACAATGGACCATATACAAGCAGTAAATGAACTAAAAAACTCACTAACGATCACAAATTGCAAAAGTGGGAAGTAATTCCAATCTTCTCTTAATGTGTAAGAGCTATACATGTTCCTGCCTGAGCCAGTTGGTTTGTACGCAAACTAGGGGGGGGCCACGTCACCCCTTTACAGCAGAATGCTTATTAAAGGGGTCGTTCACCTCTAAATTAACTTATATTATGGGGTAAAGAGTAATATTCAGAGACAATATGCAAGTGGTTTTCATTTTGTATTACTGTATTTGTGGGTTTTGAGTTATTGAGCTTTATATTCGGCAACTCTCCAGTTTGTGTTTTCATCAACCATGCACTGATTTGAATAAAAGACTGGAATATGAATAGGAGAGAACCTCAACATTAAGACGAGTAATAAAAAGTAGCAATAGTAACAAAATTGTAGCCCCTTACAGAGCTGAATTGGAAAGCTGGAAAGAAGAAGGCAAATAATTCATATAAATAATGAATAATGAAGACCAGTTGCTTAGAATTGGCCATTCTATAACATACTAAAAGTTAACTTAAAGGTGAGCCACCCAGGACTGTATTTAGGTCCGATGCTGCCATAAGCATCGGACCTAAACACGCCCTTGCATTGTGCGCATGACATCACACAGCGTATTCAGCGGAAGTGATGTCTGCACATCGCGCATGTCACATCACTTCCGCGTGCTTCCTCAGCCCCCCTCAGCTCTGTAAGCTCCTCCATGGGGGG
The DNA here is from genome assembly GCF_017654675.1 of Xenopus laevis. Classification (NCBI taxonomy): domain Eukaryota; kingdom Metazoa; phylum Chordata; class Amphibia; order Anura; family Pipidae; genus Xenopus; species Xenopus laevis. The sequence continues at coordinate 135,925,287 of NC_054372.1, forward strand.
GTTACAAAAAAAACAAAAACATAAAAATAGGCACCCCAAAACCGTGCTGCTCTAGGCACAGGCCCTCGGGGGCCTTAATATAAATACGAGCCTGGAGCCACACCGTTTAAATAAACATTCTGCAGTGCTTGATTTGTATACAGTCATGCATTCAACTTGCAGCATGGGTATTCAATAAGTGTCCTGCTTTAAAGGGGTGAAGTTGTTTCCTAGTGAAAACTGATGCATCATGTGTCTGATAACTTGCACACAGATTAAGTGAATGGAAATATTCTAGAACAATATGTAAGAGCATTGCATTGTGGGTTAAAATAACATAATAGGCAAATAGCTTATTTATAATTTAGATGTTTTATGTATGTTTTATAAATGTATTTATGTATGTTATAAAAATGCAAGGTGATTATGCAATCCATTTAACCATTTTAATGCTGGGGCCTTGGATTCTACATTTCTGGTTAGGTCTTTTGATTTATACCAAGATACCTTCCATAGAGCATAGATCAAAAAGCCAGCTACCAGCACTGGGAAGATTAAATACAGTCATATGAAAAAGTTTGGGAACCTCTCTTAATTCTATGGAGTTTTGTTTATCATTGGTTGCGCTTTCAAAGTAGCAACTTCCTTTTAATGTATAATATGCCTTATGGAAACAGTAGTATTTCAGCAGTGACATAAAGTTTATTGGATTAACAGAAAATATGCATCATAACAAAATTAGACAGGTGCATACATTTGGGCACCCCAACAGAGATATTACATCAATACTTAGTTGAGCCTCCTTTTGCAAATGTAACAGCCTCTAGACGCCTCCTATAGCCTTTGATGAGTGTCTGCATTCTGGATGGTGGTATTTTTGACCATTCATCCATATAAAATCTCTCCAGTGAGAATGAAAATTAGATTCAATACATTCACGGTCTGCTGAAATTTTAGATTCTACCTTGGCGGTGCTACCTTCAGGTCACAGGACTCTACGTGAGAATTAACCAAACTAAGGACAAACGAAGATGCACTCTGATGAAAAACACTGACGAAAAGGGGCGTGAAGTCCCAGAAAGTTTGATTTTTCCGCACCAATACCTCATTGGAGGTACTTTCAGTACACCGCTTTAAATGGGATGAGTGCATCTTCTTTTTTCCTTAGTTCAATTAAATTTGATGTCTGCCGAGCATGGACAACCTGCTTCAAATCATCCCATAGATTTTCCATGATATTCAAGTCAGGGGACAGTGACGGCCATTCCAGAATATTGTACTTCTCCCTCTGCATTAATGTTTTTGTAGATTTCTAAGTGTATTTAGGGTCATTGTCTTGGAAAATCCAACCCCTGCGTAACTTCAACTTCAATTTATTGATATTGGGTTGAATTCATCTGACCCTCGACTTAAACAAGGGCCCCAGTCCCTGAATTAGCCACACAGCCCCACAGCATGATGGAACTTCCACCAAATTTCACAGTAGGTAGCAGGTGTTTTTCTTGGAATGCGGTGTTCTTCTTCCACGATGCTTTTTGTTATGACCAAATAACTAAATTTTTGTCTCATCAGTCCAAAGCACTTTGTTCCAAAATGACTGTGGCTTGTCAGAATGAGCTTTTACATACAACAAGCGACTCTGTTTGTGGCGTGAGTACAGAAAGGGCTTCTTTCTCATCACCCTGCCATACAGATGTTCTTTGTGCAAACGGCGCTGAATTGTAGAGCAATGTACAGATAAACCATCTGCAGCTAGATGTTCTTGCAGGTCTTTGGAGGTGGTGTATGGGTTGTCTGTAACCATTCTCACAATCCTCCACAAATGCCGCTCCTGTATTTTTCTTGGCCTGCCAGACCTAGATTTTACAGCAACTGCCTGTGGCCTTCCATTTCCTGATTACATTCCTTACAGTTGAAACTGACAGTTTAAACCTCTGAGATAGCTTTTTGTAGCCTTCCCCTAAACCATGATACTGAACAATCTTCGTTTTCAGATCTTTTGAGAGTTGCTTTGAGGATCCCATGCTGTCACTCTTCAGAGGAGAGTCAAACAGAACTTGCAATTGGCCACCTTAAATACCTTTTTTCATGATTTACACCTGCTTATGAAGTTGAAGGCTTAACAAACTAATCCAACCAATTAGTTGTTGTCAGTAATCAGTATTGAGCAGTTACATGCATTTAAATTAGCAAAATTACCCAAATTTTTGCACAGCCAGTTTTTCACATTTGATTTAATTCCATACAACTGAATACTGCTTCGCTAAAAATCTTTATTCAGAAAACACCCAGTGCTCAGATGTTCCTGAGAAATGAAAGACATACCACTGTTATCTTTTTTGTTTAAAGTGGAGCAAATTATAATGCAGGCTGAGAGGGGCTCCCAAAATTTTTCATATGACTGTACAGCCACTGATTTGCCTTACACAGCCGCGTCTCTGCTTTGTTTCCCACCTGAAGCAAACTTAGCAATTATTCTGCTTGGGGTTAACTGCACCCTGGAATCATTCCTATTTTTCACTTCAGTGCTTAATAAATGAGTCCACCATAGCAACACTTAGCTACACGATGCTCATCTATGCCCACAGGATTTATTTCTTATTTAAAGAAAAGGAACTCGTTGTGCTTTTTTTGTTGTGGGGGAAATAGATGGATAATATACATTTGCACAAAGTTTTTCTGTGCACGACACTACAAGGGTAAAAGCGTATGTTTTATATAAATACTTACTTTAGATTTCAACAATTTGAAAACTACAGAGCTGCACTTTGACTGCATTTGTACACTAATGTTTGACTTTTTTTTCTCAGGGTAGGCAAAGTCTTCCCAAATCTGTGTTATTCTTCACTGCAGCTGGAGTACCCCTAGCTCAACAACCCTGGAAATAAATAACAGGGGCTTTATACATGTAAAAATTGCTGTCTGCAAAGATAAACAAGTTATTTGCTTCTTCTCCCATTTGCCTCTAAATCAAAACTGAGTTACTATTTTGTTTATCTAATTACAATAACAAGCAGATTTATTACCTTAAATCTTGTTTCTCACATTGCTCTGCTTAAGTAAAATGTTGACGTTTCTCTGGCTTTAGCCGCGGTGGCCAATCCCAGAAGTGCCCCACACAGACCCATAAAGCTGACCCTAAGCTGCAGCAATCACTAATTAAGGCTCGGAGAAGAGTCAGCCTTAAAACATCTCCCTAAGGGTAAGTACCAGCTGCTGTGTGGATGTGCAGTGACTGTGTGGTGCATTAGGAAAGTGGTTAAGTGCACAACTAGCACACATATAAATGGATTTTAATCCACAGGGAAGGAGAAAAACACTGCATACAGAACCTCATAAGTCTTAGTCCTGAAACCCATACCCATAAAGGTATGTTGCTTGCCTGTACACATTTGCATAGATCTTTCCTTCTTGCAATAGAACCAGTAGTTATCAGCAAGCCAGATAATAAAAAGCCTCAACTAGTCAAACCTTACATGATGTGTGTGCCCCCCCCCAACCTGCCTGATAAATTGTGGGTCAATTTTATGGCCACTATTAGGCAGGTATGCTGTCATTTGTATAGGCTGAGTTGGTAGCTACTGTCCGGCCCTTGTACAATATGATCACTTCATTTGTATAGGATTATAGAATGAGAGATTTTTCCACTAGGATCTTGGTGAGATCATGACATTTCTGCTTTTGTCCCAATCACAAGTATTATTTTTTTTAAAAATTCTTTCATTCTGGGAAAGAAAAAAATGGTCAAGTAGGTTTCTTCTCTTAGCCCAGCACTACCTGCTGATTCTAGGTGGAATGTTTAGTGAAGCATTCAGGGATACAAGTCAGGAGAAATCTTTTTTAAGGCTCCCTTAACCCCCTGGGTTAATGTTTTAGCTGTCTGCTCACATTACACACAAAAGCAATATTTAGGTAAGGATGCGCCCAAGGGCTGTCAACTCCTGTTACCCAGTAATGCAATCATATAAAGAATCTTAAGTGATACAAAAGCTCTAGTATTTTTTACTTTGTTTTTTTTTCTTATTAACAAATACTCAAAAACTTAATCAAAGTTGCTCTGCAATTTTACTGAAGGAATTAATTGTATTCTCTAAAAATAAATATTGCATTTATTGATTTAATTTTTAAGCAGATTTTTTTGTCATCTTTATTTCCCCGTATCTGCTAGGGAACACGGTCTTTCCTTTTCCAATAGCCCATTCTGATGTATGAAGAATGGGCTGACTGCAAAACATTGCATTTTCAGTTATGGAATACCGACACCTTTTTAAATGTTATCACTCCTGAGGATGACTTCTTTATATTTTAGGGTCAGGGCACACGGGCAGATTCAGGGAGATTAGTCGCCTGGCGACAAATCTCCTCTTCTTTGGGACGACTAATCTCCCCGAACTGCCTCGAACTGCCTTTCCGCCAGCTAAAATGCAAATTGCCAGCGGGACGGCACTCGGCGTGATTTGTTTTCTGAAGTCGCCCGAAGTTGCCCCGAAGTTATCTCTGCAACACTTAATAAATCAACACACAAGGGTGGTATGCTTTTACAGTAAAGTACTCAACAGTAATTGTAAACTACAATAGGACAAACAATCTTGTTGACTTTGCAAACTATTTTAAAACCAAATCTCATGCATCTCTATAATTCAATACTTTGAAGACTACCCCTGTGTATTGCATTGTCTATTAAGTGTTGCGGAGTAATTCATAAACTATAGTTTATTTTTCTATCTCTTAACTGGGCAGAAGATTTTTACTACTTTATTTATGAGTTTAATCTTAAATTCATAATCATGCAGATTGGTTTTCAGCAATTGAGTGCACTCCTTTAATGTATTTGTTTATATTTTAGACCCATATTTTTGGTTCTACAACTTCTAGGCCTGAAGTGCTAGATGCTGGGTCAGGCTGTGATTATGGGAGGAACATTTATCTAATCTCTTTAAATTTCCCGTGTATTATTTTGTTTTTAAGAGTTACCACCACTGTCTATTTCAGGAATGCTAAGTGTCAATGTCCGAACATGTCTGTAGATGTGCATCAGCTACACTCCTCACTGCTAAAGGGGCAGTGGGGATAACTACATGCAGCTGCAATGCGTATGGCTTAAGCTGTGTCCTCAAACTTGGGTTTCTTTTTAAGGTAAAGTAAATAGACAGTAATTCCTACTTATATATAAAGTCTGTTAACCATTTTAGCAGTGACTCCCCTTTTCTAAGGAAGCCCAAGCTGGGCCAGAATAAGTATTTAAAGGTTTATGTCTTTAACATGACATCTGAACAGTTGAGAGAACATATCAATTCAAAACTGATCAAGACCTGTATAAACTCATTTTGGTATGGGTGACCTTCTGTAGCAAGAGTCTTTGAAGTGACTGAGCTCTTCTATCTCCCTCACAGCACGGTTAATCCACAAAAATAGTGACCTGGCCTTCACTGTCAGAGCAAACAGATTTCTGCTGTGAACAATGGAGATGCTTGCATTAGGATAATTGTATTACACTCGACACACACTCAGTCCTTGTATCACTCTGGGGCTTGTCTATCTCAGCTGCCTTTGATAGAGGAACATATGGTGTGTCATTACCAAAGCCAGAGGCCTAGCAGAAAATAAAGAAAGCTTAACACTAAGACAAACAGATGTATCTGAAGGTTCTGTGCTCATTAGAGGGAATGTTTTATCTAAGAAGGAATTTGTTTAGATTTGTTTTTATTCAGTCTCCAGACTTTTTGAAAAGCAGGCGTTTTGTTCCAGTTAATAAAGCCTGTAACCCATTGAATGCCGGTGAAGAATAGAAAGCTCTGTGTGACCCAAGATCCGTGACTGTACTTACGGCCTGCAGATAATTTTTCTCTGTGCCAGATATTGATAGTTAATGATGAATATTTGAAAATAATTGCAATTAGATTTAAAAGGAAAATAAAGAGCAGATGAATTTGGCAGATCTGACCAGTGAGGAGTTATTTTACTGTAACTCTTTAAGTGGAAGTTACTTTTGGGAGATTTTATGTAAAGGGGAAAATACACAAGCAGAGTTAATTGTTTGCTGTAAACAAGTCATAGAAAAAGACACAAGGGTGCCTTTACGATCTGCAAAATCTCCAAATGAATACAGTGCTGCTTGCTTTCTACAGCTATCTATCTATTCATAAGGGTGGCAGGAATGGGGAAGAACATAGGAACCCGCAATGGCATTGAAATTCTTGTGAAAAAATTGCATTATGGGTTAAAACATGTATGCATGCATTTGTATTTCTAATGCATTGTTCTAAATGATCCATTAAGGTAAAGCACTGGGAATAAAGGCTAAGACAGCCCTGGACTATTAGTGACCAGAGCACTTGGGAAACGGTCCCTGTGACCAAAACATGTTGAACGACCAATAAAAAATTAGCAGTTAAGTACTGCTTTTTGTGTTGCTCCTCTCATACTTTTATGACCAGTATATGGCACTGTTTTGTGTACTTCAGTTAGACAAGTATTAAGCTGGCCATAGACCTTAGGATTTTTAAAAGATATTTTTGTTATCGTAAGACCAAGTTTATCTTGAAACAATCATTTAAATGTACGATTGAAGTCAGGAAAACTGAACGTAGCTGCCTGCTTGGCCCTGCAAACAATTGGACATAAGATAGATTTCACTGTGACCGATGAAAATTTTCTAACCTGGTCAATCAATTTTCTGACCAATGACGGACGAAAAATCGTTAGATGCACGATCGTTCGATTACCACTAACCTCACGATAATTTGATGGATTTGTCGGATCGCACAAGAATTGGTCGTTAGGGAGAGAAAAATCTTAACGTCTATGGTCACCTTAACAGTGGCCTATATGCAAAATACATACATTCCATATTTGTATGGCAGCAATAAAATGTTTGTTGGAGGGGAAAACAATCCAAACAAAGGATGCAGTAATAAAGGATGAGATAACGTTGTTGCCTAACAATTTAGTGGCTTTTAGCAAAGGCAGTGTTCCCTAGATAAGACTAGGGTTGCCCGGCCTGACCTGGTAAAAATGATGGTGAATCCCAATGTTATTAATAGTGAAAAAAGATAAATATATATAGCAAAGCCACTATTTCTTTCCAGAAAAGGTGGCAACCCTAGATGAGACAGACAGGAATGAGAGGAGCTCACAGTCTGGTGTAGTTAGATAACGTAGGCATGTGAATAAAAAACTACTGTACACCAACTACATTAGATTTGCAGGCACCTAATCTATGACAGCTAAGCTTCATGATATCTGCCAGTGCAGAAGGCATTCTCTGAAAAACATTCTTTTCAAGGCCCCACCTCCCTTTGTGACATTATAAGGTTTCCTAGGGCTAAAGAACTAAAGAGTACTAGTCTGGTGGCAAAATAATTCAGTGAGTCCTGACGCTGCTATAAAACCTTCCATATGCATATATTTTAGTTTGGCATTTTGATGTTTTCATATGTCATTCCATATACTAATAAGTACACATAGTACAATGTACAGCAACAGACTGCCGTGTGAGAATTATTTCATCCACTTTCTCAAGATGAAGAGAAAAAGAAACTAGCAAAATGGGCAATTTGCAAATAAAAAGAATCAGGACTCAGCAGGGGTGGATTAAAACTTCTACCTTAATGTTGGTTTATTAAAACAAAGCAGGCGAATATAGAGAACATTAAATGCATTGTATAAACTCCAACACTTTATTTTAATTCATAAAGAAATCTTGAGCGATATTTTGATCAGGCAGCAAGAATTCCTGTTTGACCTTCAATACGTTTGACATTATCACCTGCATTCATGGTAACCAAAAAATGGCTTTAATCCATTCACTCATTGCTGGTTATTTAGGGCTCTTACAGGCGGCTGGTTTTCCCTGTGCTCCACTGCATTCAGTTTAAATGCATTCAGCCCCTTTAAATTAATAGTCTGCATTTCTTTCTTACTGAACCCTTAAAGGAGAACTAAACCCCCGTTAATCAAAAATCCCCATCCCCTTCAGTCCATTGCCCCCCCAACTGCTTTCTCCCTCCTTAGTTACTCAGTAGAAAAAGTGTACCGTCATGTACCTTGGCATTAGGGTTGCCACCTTTTCTGGATAAAGATAATACAAGTGTATTATGTTAATGTGAACTTAGATTGTAAGCTCCGCTGGGACAGGGGCTGCCATTAATAATGAACAAGTACTGTATAAATGTGTCAGCACTATATAAATTAAAGATAATAATAATTTATGGTCTTTATAATACAGCCAAAGAAACTGCTTAGTCAGCTTCATCACAAGTGTACCAAGGTTACCAGGTCGAATTAAAAATAAGTGGGCAAACATCTAGAAAATCTAGCCAGAAGTTAGGTTTGTAGTCCGTGCAGCCCAATAACTTGCAGTAGTTAACTTAGAATAATACAGTAGTTTCCATTCAAACCAAGTGGTTCTACGTCTACATTCACCATCTATCTATCAAGGGTTAATTAACTTAAAAAACAAGGTTGCTTGCAAATTATCCTTTGTTCCACTTTTCACATCTCATTACTGCTGTTTTTTTAAACAGGAGATTCAGCCTATTAAGAAGCTCAGGCAAACAGATCCCACTCTGCTGACGCTTGTGTTCTTTTGAGGATAAAATTCAATCAGGAAGAGGTTCTTTTTAATTTCTTAGCTGGGTTCAGAGCTTGCGATAATTCCAAGGCTGAAGCCATGCCCTTTTACCTAGGCATCCTAATCCTTGGTATCTTTGGTATAGATTAGAAAGGCAAATGTGATTTACTTATGAAATGATTATCTAACTAGCTGAATATACAAATAGTTTATGTATCTTAAAGGGGCAGCATATAAATCTATTTATACCTTTGCTCAATACAACACTTGTCCTAAAAATGTATTCTACCTATTTCTTATTTTAATCTTTTTTTACTATAATAATGTACTAATGCATAATTATTTTGTTTCTACCCTTATTTCACCTGTCCCCCTCCTCCCTTTGTTCTGTTGGACAGCTCTGGCCTGGAGGGGGTTTGAAAAACCTAAATATTATGGAAAAATACATTAATGGTCACAAGCCCTGGGGCGCAAGTGCAAGAGTGAGCCCTTAGTGTCCACTTATTCACCTGGGGTTTCTAATTTCTGCACTGAGCACTACAGATGTACGGTCGAGAAAACTCGACCCTAACCCAACCCCAAGAGGGCGCACTAGACCATTACCAGAGGGTGAGTTTATAAAAAGGAGTGAGCGAGTCTGGCAGAAGTGGGGCACTAGGAGGTAGTGCAGTGGGTGTCCTCGCCACCCCACTAGACCACCAGTTATCCTTACAGCCGCAAGTTTGTGGTCAGGTGTGGGCTGAACTTTAGCCTGTGTCCACCTCGCCTGCGGGCCACATACTTTGTGTGACTGTAAGGATACCTGGTGGTCTAGCGGGGCGGCATTTTCCCTGAGGTAGCGTGCTCTTTTCCTGTGCATGTTCTCCTGGGTTTTAGTGCGCATGTCTTATTTTTATTGGCATGCAGTGTGACGTCATCACGCTTGGCACAAAATTCAAATTTTTAAAGGTGCCCCAACCTAATTCCCATTGCCCAATGTAGGTCTATTGTAAAATAGTATCTAGTTTCCTGTTCTTGACCCTTGTTTGTCCATTACCTCTGCTAATTCGCTGCCTGTACCGACCTTTGCCTGTTATTCATGATTCTTCCAGATCCTGTGTGGTACTGACTCCAGCCTGTCCAACAGGTATGCTTACTCTTTCCCCATCCATCCTGTCACGTTACGGTTCCCTTGTCTGCCCTGCACTTTCACCTTGGTTCTCTCACTTTAAGACCTGGCAGCATCTGAGTAGCGAAGTGCTCCTCCCGAAGTAAAATTGGCTGTTATGGGCAGAAGAGTAAGCCTGAACCGTGACATCTGTTCTGAGTTTTGGGATACTGAACGTGACATATGCAGTCCCATGGGTTTCGGGTCACATCAATGCTGAGCGCCCAATCAAAAAGCCTGTAAAAATCATCGGAATGTAGAACACTCAACTCTTAAACACGGTCTTGACTTATTGCAAGCGTCTATCATTAACATTTACCCCAACACTGAATTTGGAATCTTACATCAGCTTGATTCTCCTTTCTATACCTACACTGTCCCTGATGCAGCTGCTGTCCCTAACGCTCCACTGCCAGGAGGCCAAGTCACTTCCTCCTGAAGACATCGCCTTCTGAAAAAAAACTTTATTAACCACACAGGCAAACAGACAAAAGTGAGCTAAACAACATTATGCAGGAAAATCATATCTATTTATACACACTGCTCTGGTACAAAGGCATCAAATGTTCAGTGGTTTCAGGTCTCTTTGTCTGCAGTTGGTATAGTTTTAAAACTATAAAGACTAGTACCGTGCATGGATAATTCACTTTACAAGAGAACATTTTAAACAGTCAACATTAATATCAGATTATAAAAATAAAACACACCAAAGATCCCTTTGCTAGTATGTAGAGTTTTTGTCCTTATAATTGAAGCAGAGGTCTGACCTAAGTCAGTACTTATAAAATGATTCAAAAGCCAAGGAGAAAGAGAAATTACCCCACTTAGACAATCTAACTTGGCAGTTACTTATATAAACAATTTCAATAAACAATTAACAGGTATCGAAATTGTTTATATAAGTAACTGCCAAGTTAGATCTATCTAAGCGGGGTACTTTCTCTTTCTCCTTGGCTTTTGAAACAGATTATAATACACATGTTCACATACGTGTCAGTCAGTAATAAAGGCCACAAAGCAAGCGTTTTATATAAAATGAGAAGTGGCAGAACAATCACAAATACTGGGAAGTTGCACCATGGCAAACAGAAGGAAAGTATAAGGCATTATTTCTTTATGGAATGAGCAGTAGATGAGTAGAACAGCCATTAGCAGAAACAGGCATGCAATCAATGGGATTATACTGAATTTATGCAGGAAGGTTAGAGAGGATAGGGAGAACCTGAATACAAGGGTATGTTATTAGGCCACATAGCCCCTGTTTTACCAACTGTTCCATTAGCAACTTCACTGCCACTGCTACCAGTATACTGCATGAAGCAATGCTTTCTGGGTATTGGTCAGCAACAACAGGCAGGTGCCAATTTTTATTGTGCAAATCCTGGACAGCTGATTGCTGTAGTTCAGGTTTAAGCAGCCAAAACATCTGAACTGCAAATTCTAGCTTTTCGGAGCTCCTGTATTTCATCTGGAGCATAATGCACTATTCTATCACATTCTGCTATTTTTTTGATATTTCTGCAAGTCATTCTGATGCTGTTATAGATTTAATGCTGGAAAAAAAATTAAATGCTCTCTAGGGTTTTAAAATAGCCTTTTTTACATTATTATTGATGCTGTTTTATTTGTATTACTATCTGCGCTAAGACCCCGAAGTTCTAATAAGATCAAGGTTAGCCGTTAGAATCTATCCTAATAAAGGCATTTAATTAAAAGGCATTATAATTCCCCAAAGCTCTTATACGCGTGCATATCTCTTCTCTCGATCTTTGGAATTCTGTTAAAAGGCATTTATCAATTAACAAGACCTTGAGAAAGGTCTTTTTCATGGCCTGCCATTGGGAGAGAATATAGTGTGCATACTCTTGTTTATCTATTCTTATCCTCAGGGACTCTAATCAGCTTTCTCTGACACTTCTCACATTCTTGTCAAGAAGGCTTTTTTTCTTTTTAATCAACATGTCAAGGGCATTTTACCAGACAAAACAAAAGGGGAAAAAAACACCTATTATTTTATTGGAGTCCTACTTGTATTATGGATCCAGATAAAGGGGTTTAAAGGATGTGTGCCCCTAAAATTAAATGCAAATTGTTAACTTCACACTGTGTCTCCAGGGATGTCAGCGGTAGCCATTAGTTGGCTGAGAATACTGGGAGCTGTATTTCACAAAAAGAACCAGAGACTTTGACATATTTAATCCAGTACTGTCAATCAAGTATGTAATATGATGTATGAGGCTGCAGTATGCTGGTTATGTATATTTTGGTATTTTACTGTAGAATGCGTATCCTCATTAAAGTAACTGAATGAAAAATTATAATTTACTTGCCAGGTACCATATTATTATGTGTTGTCTGGAAGCAATTGTTGTATCCCATCAAAATCATCCCCACTTTTTTTTAGTATGTTTATCTCTTATTTATAAAGGGTCCACAGGATCTGCAGTGTTTTCCTGTAGTCAGATAGATGAATAGTAATGTAACGAGAGCCGGATGGGCTTTGTACCAGGTCCCCTGTGCACTGCCCTACGCTTGTTGTGCAGACATATTCTTTGGCCTCTCAGTAGTTCAGCCACTATAGATCAATTGTTGAGCCATTTGAAAACAAAAATATATGTAAGAGATCCTACTTTTTTTTAAAAAATAAATAAATAAAAATAAAACCTTTATTTTGCATTTGCCCTACGTTGTTGGCAAATGCAAATATTAAGAGCATAAAGTATATATTTGTATCCCCAGGTTTCTGTAAAGCTATTACCTGCCACTAGCTCCTTATCACCAACCACATGACTTCTGTAACTGTTTGGTGGCTGATGTCATTCTTATTGTTCATATTTCATTTTAAGTATCAGAATTTTAGATACTTGTTCACAATGAGACCCGTTTTTTGGCAGTGGTGGAAAAGTCTTGCCACTTCCTTGGGGAGTGGAGGATTAGTAAGAGGGTAAGTGGATGGACCATCGCCATTTTGCTTAGCAAGTCTACAGTAGGTTCAAGGTTGTAATCATGGGTGGTGAAAGAAGATCATGAACTCTGCAGGAGGAAGATCATTTTCAGCTTTCTTTAGATGGGCTTCTCTTCTCCCACCACCTGCCTAAGAGTTTGGCTCAGGCCAGGCGAATGTTGGCTTTAATAATTTACCTACATGAAACTGAGTTGCCCTCTAAATTTTCTGGCTCTACATATTGTGCTTAAGTCCAAAGGCTGTAGCATTATTTTCACTTACAGGCATGGTCCAGTTATAAATAACATTTAAATTGCTGGTGCAGCTCACTGTCACATTGGATAAATCCAGGCCACCATAGTAATTCCTCTGTTCTGGAAACAAAGCTATGGTGACTTTGAAATGTCTTCCATATGCTACTGAGATTTGGTCCAATATCAAATCAGAAAAACTTAAAAAGTTCTTTTTGGAGAGGATTGCATCAGGTCATCATCAATGAGTGAAACTCAGCACAAGTGCAGTGTGTGATTCTCAAGTGGAGTGCAAGGAGTGGCTTTAAACACAAGTACCTTAAAAGAAGGGCATTTTTTCCTGGCAAACTTTGCATGACTGCATCTGTGCTCGGCATATCATAAAAGAGCCCTTTGATGTGATTGCTAACCCAAGGGCTAAACAAACAGGTCAGATGGCAATTTGGCCTAACACTTGCTAAGTTATATGGATCTGTGTATTTACTGTGCAGTGAACCTATGTATATGTGTCTATTGTAAGATAGCCAAGGAATTTAAAGGACTGCTTTTGTATTTCACCATGATTTCAACAGAATTTATCCTGCAATCATTTCAGTAAATTCTTAGCCACCGCATGGGAAAAAGTAGCACAAGCACTGTGGATGGTGTGAACAGAGATAATTCAAATTTAAGGATGTGGGTCAAATATATCTTGTTTAAAAATGGTCAAAATGCTATAAAGAAGTGTAGTGCTAGGGGTCACTTACAAAACAAATGAGAAACAATAGTAGGTAAATTAGGAAAATCTGATCAACTTGCAGGTATGTTTTTAGGCAGCATTTATATTAGGGCTATATTTGCCTGAAAACGGTTTTCTGGTATGCTCTGTTACAAGTTGCATTTAATAGCATTTGTTACAGGTCGGCAAGCAGACGTCCAGACGTCAGCTTGCTTGCAGAATCTTACCCTTTGACTAATCTGCACTGTTGGTCTGCCACAAGTGTCAGTGGACAAATAACAAGTGCAATTTGGAAGCAGACAAGGTAGACTATGAGAGCAGGTGCTGGAGGCAGTAATAAATGATAAAAAAAACCCCAGAAACTGCAATGCCTATAACATCTTTATAAGCATTGGGAAGCCCTGCAACAGGAATATAATTAAGCATTCATCTCTTAAACAATGAAACTATATTTTATTTCTTCTTTGTTTTTGATTAGCCAAATATATAAAATTAGGAAAGTTTAATGTCATTTCTGTTATAAGACTTTACTGTGCTTCTAACAAGGTCTTTGCAATTCTTGTGATTTTAATTCAATCATGATAAGATTTGTGTCCTTAATCCTCCTTATCAACACTCAAAGCCACCAGTCAGTTTACATTATAATCCCCTAAAAAACTGCAGATGTAGCCTTGTAAGTGGAGGCACTATACTTCAGAGCCGGGCCAAGCTGGCCAGGCGCCCTAGGCAACCTGGCCGGCCACGACGCCGGCTTAGTGTGTGCTCAATCGCGCATGTGCGAAAGTACGCGCCAGCGTGCATGCGTGAAACTACGTGCCAGCGCGCATGCGCGCAAGCGTATTTAAACGCAAATTACCAGTGGCAGCCAGGGAGACACAGGACTGGACATGGGGTAGGCGAAAGAGCAGGTACATGCCTGGCGCCCCCTCAGCTTTGCGCCCTAGGCACGTGCCTACTCTGCCTAATCCTAGTTCTGGCCCTGATACTTTATGGCAAAGAGTAGTGAGGAAAAGTTCAAAATACCCAAAAGAACTAACCTCTTCTGCATGTACAGTTGTGTTCAGAATAACAGCAGTGTGTTTAAAAAAAGTAAATAAAGCTTAATATTCTAATAGTAGCATTTATTTCCATACACGCAACTGCATTGGGAACACTGCACATTTTATTCCAAATCAAAACATGAAGAAAAATCGATCAAACCTGTGTTATTCCTTTACAGAAAAAGAAAAGAAAATGGAATATTGGGCTGTTCCAAAAAATAGCAGTGTCTGCATTCTTCTTTACAAACATACATTCACTGTATTAACTGAAAAATGTTTAAAGGAAACTGAAGTTTAGTTGTGTAATCAGTGTTTCTGAGAACTGCTGCACATCTGTGTTACATGGAGTCAACCAACTTCTGGCACCTGTTACATTCCTCAATACTTCTGCATTTCTTGGTTTTGCCTCAGAAACAGCATTTTTTATGTCATCCCACAAGTTTTCTATTAGATTAAGGACTGGGGATTGGGCTGGTCACTCCATTATGTCAATTTTGTTGGTCTGGAACCAAGTTGTTGCTCGTTACTAGTGTGTTTCAGGTCGTTGTCTTGTTGATTGAAGCTTCCAATTCAAGGGCATGTCCGATTCAGCATTAGGTAACATGACCTCTTCTTATGTACGGAAACTGATCCATGATCCTTGGTATGTGATTAATAGGCCCAACACCATAGTATGAGAAACACCCCCATATCATGATTCTAGCACCACCATGCTTCAATGTTTTCACAGTGTACTGTGGCTTGAATTCAGTGTTTGAGGGTCATCTGACAAATTTTGTGAGGCCCCTAGATCCAAAAAGAATGATCTTGCTTTCATCAGTCCACAAAATCTTGCACCATTCCTCTTAAGGCCAGTCAATGTGCTCTTTGGCAAACTGTACCGTCTTCAGCACATATCTTTTTTTTCAACAATGGGACTTTTTGGGGGCTTCTTGCCGATAGCTTGGCTTCACATAGGCATCTTCTAATTGGAACAGTACTCACAGGTAACTTCAGACCTTCTTTGATCTTCTTCTGGAGCTGATCATTGGCTGAGTCTTTGACATTTTGACTATACTTCTATCCATTTGAATGATAGTTATCATATTTCTTCCACGTCTTTCAGGTTTTGTTTGCCATTTTAAAGAATTTGAAATCATTTTAGCTGAGCAGCCCATCATTTTCTGCACTTCTTTATATGTTTTCACCTCTCCAATCAACGTTTTAATCAATGTACTCTGTTCTTCTGAACAATATCTGGAACATCCCATTTTACTCAGCGTTTCAAAGAGAAATGCACTATAATCAGCATGCGCAACATTTGCTCCTTCCTTCCTTAAATAAGGGCTGTAATTGACACCTGTTTTTTCACCGACTAAATGACCTCACTAATTGAACTCCACACTGCTATTATTTAGAACAAGCCTCAACTAATGTTTCAATTACAAGCATCAGTAGCATGTCATGACTGTTGGGTCTGTTGATTTTCTATTTCTTTACTACACATACTAGTAAATTATTTTCGACCAAAAAGTGTAAGCCAAGTAGTACAGGGGATATAAACATACCCATAACTCAAAATATTAATGTACACTGAAGGTTACCTATAGGTCATGTTGATAATTTTTCGCTGATAGGGCTGCTTTTGTAAGTAATTGTTACTTGAAGTTCCTAAACCTGACTGTTTTGCCAACTTGACTGTCCCTTCTCAACCTGTCAATTAAAGTTTCTAAGGCTCACAGACTCCTGCTGCACAAATATGGCAGCCCCCTCATACAGGAACATGGGCGATTGGATAGGTAAAGTAAAATCATCAGGCAAATACTTTTATGGCAAAATTATAATTAGCATGCAAAGACAATATTATGATTGACGTAAAAAAAAAGTTTTCTGGTGTCGGTATCTCTGTTCAGCTCCTGCAAAGAGTGTCAGGGCAAATACAAAGTGTAATATGGAGTATCCAGGACAACATTGCTTGATGAATGCCAGTTAAAGCGGATTAAGATCTGGAGCGTGACAGCACAGGAGCAGAGGAAATTAAATTTGCAAGCATTTGTGTGACCGTGATAGGGAAATGAGATTGTAATCTCCATTGGGCACAGGCTGAAGTCAATGATGAACAATTTCTATAAAGCTCAGTGTCACATGTTGGCACGCTAGAAAGCATAATATTAATATTGGATGTTAACATTATAGATTATTGTTAAAAGAGGCAATCAAATCTAAAGGTGTTTCGCTTTATGGAATCTGTTATCCAGAAAGCTCAAATTACGGAAAGGCCCACTCCCATAAACTCCATTTTATCCATATATTCCAAATTTTTCAAAACAATTTCCTTTTCCTCTGTAATAATAAAACAGTAGCTTGTACTTGAACCCAGCTAAAATATAATTAATCCTTATTGGAAGCAAATGGGGGATACTACTGCACAACTTGGAAACCCTGCACTTATTGTGTAACCGCTCATGGTTAAATCTGTGTTACTGTGGTCATCGACCAAGTAGGCTATTATTGCAGGGCCTTGTGTGCCATACCTGCAGCCCTAGGGGCACAGTGACGCTGCAGCCCATACATGTTGTACTCATACATGTTGTACCCATACATGTTGCACCCATACATGTTGCCTGCACTTCAAACATCCAGCTGTAACAATTAGCTCTTGTGCCATCTACTGGGTAATACATAATGTACTTCTCCGCATGGACGCTATTAAAAACATAATGGCTTATTCCATTTAAGGCTAAAATCTGCACCTCTATGGCCGGCTGTACTTGCAGCTCTGATAGCAAGAAAGGGTGGACCAACTTCATATTAATACCATTGGTTTTGGAATGAGATGTTTGACAGACAGGTGTCCCTATATTTTTGACCACATAATGTATATATCACCATAAAAATCTATATAGCAAGATGATTAATAAATATGAGTTATATAAGAGAAAATGCAACAAATAAAAGGAAATCCTTGTTTGGGAAACTTGCAGTATCTTGAAAATACCATACATAATGGGTAATAAAATGTCAGGCAGTCTATTTCTCTGCTTACTATACCCAGGCCATTAAGATTCTTACTATCCATGCATGAAAACCCTTAGCTGGGATATTTACAGTATATAAAACGTGTCTGTAATGAATCAGTTATATTGGTGATACAATAATGTGGCAAACAGCAGCCATGTGATGGAGCAGCTAATCAAAAAAAGCTGAATTTTTAAGCTAAACATAACATGGCCATGTCTCTGAAAGTCAAAGATATTAGCACAAAAACAGGACCGAAGTAGTTAACAAAATATATTAACCCATAATTACTTTGCCTGCAAAGCTGTTAAAGTCAAAGCATTGTGGGATATCACACCAGGAGTGATTAAATTCTATACATTAAGAGGTAGATAGTTGCACTGAACATTAGCAGTGGATAATCTACAAATTATGGCTAAGTGATACAATGCAGGCAAGGTTTAGTGGTCTGGAATGATAGAGGAAATAAAGATGTTTCAGTGTGAGAGCTGCAGTATAAATCTTTTATTTTACATATTGTGTTTGACGGCCTCTGCAGGCATAGATAATTCTTGGCTCTCCGCAGCTTGGAGACGTGAGTGAAATGCATCAGCGTGCTGTAGGATTGCAGTTTGAGAAAGGTAATGTAAAAATATGAATAGAGAACTTGGAGAAAGTTAACACTAACTCTTTGCAATGCATCTTTGCTGATGATCTACCACATTACAATATGGATTACATTTTCTAAGAAACATTAATGATAATATTCGGCCTAAATAAATTAAGCTATTACTGTATCCATACCTTTTAAAAACAATAGGCTCAGAGAGACTTAACGAGAAAATGTTCTTGATGTCTTTAAGGTCCCTTTTAACAGGTAAGGGAACCCTTCCTCCTATAGAGGAGCGGGCTGCTTGTGCTTTTCTAAGTGATCCCACCCTCCGTCATTTTGGGACGGCACTCCGAATTTTTCCATTGACTTTCAAACTGCTGACACTCTTACAGCTTTGAGGCTACACTCACCAAACTTGAATCACATAGTCACGGGGTCAACCTGAATGAAAAGATATTTGTTTGATGCCCGCAAGTGGGCATGGCCAACAGCAGCCAATCAGCTTTCATCTATTGAATTTTATTGGTTTTAATTTAAAATGCTGCCATTCTCATACTACCTACGCCAAGGTCCCCAAACTTTGCAGTGTTAGTGAGTTTGTTTTTTCAAGGTTTGTATATTGAAATATTTTATTTGATTTTCACATTAAACAAATAATATCAATAAACAGCAAATATTATGCAGAAGAAGAGAGAACGGTACAGTCGAGTTTTTTCAAGGTTTGAAAAAAGTGAGTGGAACCACCAACAAAACAAACAGCCAACAACAGCCCATCAGATTTCGCCCATCGAACGTTATGGTTTTAAATTTAAAATGCTGCCATTCTCACATTATTTAGGCCAGGATCCCCAAACTTTGCACATTTTGCCACTGGATGGCTACAAATGCAAAGTGGAACCACAAACAGCCAATCAGACAATTTCATTCTTCTGATTTTAATGGGGAAACTGCTGCAATTTTTACACATTTGATACCAGGGTCCACAAACTTGGCAGTTTCTCACTGGGTGACTATGGATTCGGGCTAGAAAACTGTCACTTGTTGACTTTCAGCAGGGAAATTGAAATTGCTGCTGACACTCATTAAATACAGGTTCCCCAAAGTTTGTGCAGTGTTTTTACTATATGACTGGGGTCCAAAGTAATAAAAAACTGAGAGGAGCCAACAACAGCTTTCACCTACTGAATTGTACTTGCACATTGGTCCCCAAACTTTGCAGAGTTAGTCACTGGGTGACTGGGTGTAGAGGGCTGAAAAGCAGGAAGTTGGGTTCTGTTCTGTTATGTCAGACATCCACTCACTCCGGCCTTTTTAGATTACATTTTTGGCTAACTATATTGAAAACATTTTTTATCTTGCACATACTATCTATTTATCCAGTTTTTATTTTTACACTGAACTGTTCCTTTAATGCTGGAAAGCCTGGAGTGTATGGCCCTACGGAAGGTGAATGAGGTATAGACAGCAGCACATTGGCAGCAAAGTTTATGTAAATGGTTCTAGAAAATGCATTTCCATATTAAGTATTTAATAAAACCAGACTCACTGGCAAATGACCTGGGGCACACACTCAGTGTTTTTAGCGCTAACATCACCCATGCCTCAAAATAATAATCTCTTATATGTATTTATGAACTGAACGGATGGAATATATGCAAATGAGAAGCATTACTAAGCAGGTTTGGTCACTCACAGTACTGCTTTCGCACGGAGGCAAAGTGCTTGGCAGAGATTACAATCTGACCTGGTGCCAGTGTAGCTGTTTCAAAGGGCAAATAGTTTCTCTCACAGTCTAGTATGTTTCTTCTTGGAATCATATTATGGGGAGCTGCTTTGTAACTTTAGCCATGGCGCTAAAGACCATTCTAAGGTGGCAGACATTGATAATTGTTAGACTAAGGGAAACTGACATCAATGCTGATGGAATATATTATTTTACACATGCAATGTTTTAATGCTTTGGCTTGCTCAAAAAAATAGCTTTGTGAGGTTAACCCCACCTCCTAAATATACTGAACAAACACAGTCAAAGAAATCAATACAGGATATCTTCCAAAATGTTTCAGTAACTATTTTATGCACATTTAGATCTTACAGTATGACGCAGATAGCCAGCTCACTTCTGGAATATATAGCTCCAAATTATTCAGCAGTGCTTTAGAGATTATATATCATATACATCAGTCCCTGCCCCAGTGGAGCTTTAAGGTCCCTATCACATTCACACACAGTAAGGTCAGGTTTGTCAGGGATGTGGGAGGAAACTAGAGTACCCTAAAAAACTCTCCCAGACATGGAAAAGACGTACAAAATCCTTGTAAATAATGCTCTAGGGCTGCAAACACCAATGCTACAAATCAGCCATGCTATTAGAAAAGTAACATTTATTAAATATACAGCAATACAGATAAAACATCCAGCAACACTGAACAATCCTTTTCTGTATATCTATTCTACACCCTATAATTTATATCTGTATCTATAGAGATTAATATGTTATAGACTGTCTTATTCCTAGCAATTTTGCAATTGGTCTTCATTATTTATTTTTTAGAGTTTTCTTCTTCTTTCAGCTTTCAAATGGGGGTCAATGATCCCAGCAGCCAAATAACCATTTTGATATCATTGGTGCTTTTTAATCCTTATCTTCCTCTAATTATATTCTAGAACCTTACACCGGGCAGTGTTAGAAAAAAGATGGTCAGAAATAACTTTAATCACTCTAACGATCTCTTCTTTACTCTTCTTTCCCGTCTGGGTTTAAGAAAAAAGACAGATAATCAGGGGCAGAATAATGTTCCGACCCTGCTCAGTTTGTGCCCCATTCTGCTGCTGATCCACCTCAAGCGCTCCCTGCCCTGAATCCTTTACAGCCCACTAGGACCCTTGGAATTATGGGCCTGGCTTGCCCTTATGGATATCTGCTAGTGCCAGGTAATGTGATTGTGATTGCTTCTCAATATGATCAGTGGGAAATGCATGTAGCCATTATGCATCAAAATTTGGTCTTGGGTAATCAACAAGGGCTAAGTGCTACTTGAAAGAATTCCCATTGAATACAGTTTGAAGTGATAAGCTGAGATATTGGATGTCTCATCATCAACACCTTTCTTGGTAAAGGTTGTAGCAATCAGAATTCCTCCATGCCATAGCCACTGATGTGGCTTTATACATTTTTCTGATGTGACTGCTGAAACCTACATGGATGGTCATAGCAAACACATATTGATTATATCCCTATCCTGAATGCCTCCCCTTCTTAAGGTTATCTACTGAATATGCATTTTCTATCTCTCCCATCTTTAATTCGTCAAATTTGAGCTGGATCATGCATGTCTGATCATGGCTGTCTAGCTTTAATGTCAAGCCTATTGATGTGCAGTCAAACTAAAATGAGATTGTTCACATAATCTATGTTGGAGTGTGGAAATTTGTCCTTTATACTATATGTAATGGCAACTTAAATAAACCAGTAAATAAACAATAATACAAGTCTTTGATATTATGATCAGCAGCTTGTACAGTGGTTATCAAAGCATAATATTTATATTTGTGCCTTGAAAGGATTTGTTGTGTAAATTAATGTTGGTAAAATTCTCATTTACACTTTTTTGCTTTAGTATAAGGGCTTTGAATCCATGGTCGTGCTTTGTGGCTGATACTGTTGCGGAGCTTTCTGCTACGCAAGCACTCATTATTTATAGCACTGCAGAGTGTAAAGCCCTTTACAGTCCAGGATTCGATTTGGAATTCTGCTTTTTTAAGCATGATTCAGCCTAAACCAAGTGTCTGGCTGAATCGAATCCTTCAAAAAATCATGTGCCATAGGTTTTAGACTTTCCTGTATTGTATGGAATTTTTCATCATCATTTACCAAACAACAATCTAATAAATAAATGGGATTCTATGAATTTCAGGTGATTTTGCTTCCTAAAATATAGCTGTTACTCTACAGAAAAAAAAATACAGAAAACTTATAAACATGTTTATTGTAGGGATGCATCAAATCCACTATTTTGGATTCGGCCAAACCCCTGAATCCTTCGGGAAATATTCAGCAGAATACCAAATCGAATCTGAATCTTAATTTGCATATTCAATTTAGGGTTGGGAAGAGGTATATTTTATTTCCCTCCCTGCCCCTAATTTGCATTCAGATTTAGGATTCGAATCCAAATTCTGCTGAAAAAGGCAGAATCCTGAACGAATCCTAAACTGAATCCTGGATTCATGCATCCCTAGTTTATTTAGGCACATCGTTCACCTCCTATTCATCCTTCTGTTTCATCTGTGCTGAATCTGCTAATAAGATGCAAATAAGCTATGAGCTTAGATCTTAGTAGCAATAGGAACTCAATTAAAGCTTGTGATGGGGTTAGGGTATGTCTGCACAACATAGCTAAATTAATTTATGGGACAGAAAAAACTTGGCTTTGAAGTTACCATTTAAAACATTTCTGGTAATCAAATACAAAAATAATAATATTCCTTTTCTTCATTTACATTTTAGATTTAGCATGCATGGCTGCAATATATTCATTCTTGCTTAGTGAAATATTTATTAAGGTTAACATTTTGGATCGGAGAGTCTTTCTTGGCAGGTGGCTTCAAATGCTGTCATTCACAGCTACAAAACTGATGAGAACGCTATGAAATACTTAGCTAAAAGTTAATGTCACATTGAGAATAAAAGTGCTAAGTCAGGACATTAACTTTACTATATGGCTGGGAGAACGGTCACTTGTAGAGGACAGGCCAATTATAAAAGGGTGAAGATGAGTAAATAAAAGTTAGAGCTTAATCAGGCTGTGCAGGTATGTTTTAGCCAGGGAAGAATTCTTCTTAACATTTCACTTTAATTGGGGCTAAACATTTAGATACAGATTCCATGGAGCCCAATAGTCTGCCCTAGGGGAGCTTCCTGTAGGCAGGAGATATTTCAGTAGGAGAATATGTATCTTAAACTGAATGAACCATCTACATAAGAGATTTCATCTTGTATCTCTCTTTTACTGATTTAAACAAGCCTTGGAAGCACCATTCAAATGTAGGGTCCATGAGCAAAAATGTAGTAGATCGCCATGTTTTTTTCTTTGGAACAGTACAACCCTCTTAAAGGGACAGTGCACCTTCACAAAACCTTTCAAATAATGCACCATATATCATGGCATTTGCATTTGTTCTCTAATTACTGACATTTTTACATTGCTTTTTCTAAACTTTAAAGGAACAGTTTGGTAAAAATAAAAACTGGGTAAATAAATATACAAAATAAATGAAAAAGTTTATTTTCTATAGTTAGTTAGCCAAAAATGTAATGGATAAAGGTTGGAGTAAGATGATGTCTAACAAAACAGAACACTGCTTCCTGCTTTTCAGCTCTCTAACTGTGAGTTAGTCAGCAAATTGAAGGGGGGGGCACATGGGACATAGTTGTTCAATGAGTTTGCAATTGATCCTTAACATGCAGCTCAGATTGAAAAGCAAAGAGTTATGACCCATGTGCCCCCCCCTCAAGTCTCTGATTGGTTACTGCCTGGTAACCAATTAGCGGAAACCAAGAGAGCTTAAAAGCAGGAAGTAGTGTTCTGTTCTGTACACACTTGATAAAAGGTACCAGCCCGAAACATGTTGTGTGCAATAAAGAACACTTAGCAGCAAGTTCTGCCTTGAGTGCTTTCTCTCAGCCTCCTGAATAATTGTTCTGTTCTGTGATGTTCCAGTCACTCCAGCCTTTATACATTACATTTTTAACTTACTATATTAGTAGCAATTTTTATTTTGAGCAGCCTATCTGTTTACCCAGTTTTTATTACTACATTGAACAATTCCTTTGTTTTTAAAATTTGTTTCATTTCACTCTCTCATGTCTCCATCAGGCTGTTGCATCTCTAAAGTGACACACATTTCTCAGCACCTTTAGGCCCTACTCGTCACTCTCCCTACACTTTACTCGTCTCTTTCAGACGTTCATTACAGTTGACACATTTGATATTTTTATAATGTACTTCTATAATGTTATATTTAATAATTAAAATAAGCTGTTTTTGGTATGCATCTGGTGCGTGGTCTCATCCAAATGTGTACTTAGGTAATTGTATAAAAGTTCCACTCCTTCATGCAGATACACTTTGTGCTATTCTTACTGTGCTTCTGACATCATAGGATGCATCATAGGAGGAAGCAGTTGTCTCCTTGAGGGACAGTCTTGCTTTTGCCTGCATCTTCCTATGTCTTTCTAGGTAGATCAGCAAACAATGCTATACTTGGAATGCTTATAGCAGGGTTTTATTCCTCTGTTCAGCTCTCCTGCGCTTTTGATCACTGGTGGTTGGCCATGTTCCTTGCCAATCTCACAGTAATCGATAGAACTTGATTTCATCCATTTCTTCACATCTGATTCTGTAGGCTAGAATACATCTTAACAAATGTGATGGTGGTATTTGTTCTACAGCCAGTAGTGGAGCATGTTGATTGAATCAATCTTTATTGATCGGGGGCTGAAAGAAAGAGACATGTGGTGGCCTGTAATGATATCTGTGCATACTAGGAGAAAAACACAGTACACTTTTTTGTATAACGGTCTCACATATGGAGGAACCTAAATATACTGTGTGATTGTGCTGCTATGTAACTATTTGCTTTTATTATAACACCAATATTTATAGTAGAACTGTAGAATAAAATGAGACAGCTCCTGTAAATAAGTGTTACTTTTGTGACTTGCCTGCTAAAACCCTAGATATCTTCTGTTTTATATTTCATAGCTGAGCTGAATTCAAGGCTACTAGTCCAGATGCAGGTCTTAAAGCTCTCTACCTGCCCAAGAACTGCAACGGCTTCTTTGTCTGATTTCAGCAAAGTATAGTCCAAAAACATATGGCGTTGCATAATTGCCATACTGCCCTATGTTGGACAATGCTGAAGAGCAAAAGAAAACGGCTGTGGACATGGGCATAAAGTGTTATTACTTCCATGTTGTAAGCAATTGAGGTGATATAGGAGGACTGCAAAAATGTAGGCTCCCAGGCAGCAACCTACCTATTGAATTTATTGACAACATTGTATAAAATGATTATTTTATTATAATTCAGCACTGGGATCGTAGCCATTCAACCCAGAAGTTTCAAATCACTAATCTTTAGACAGGAAACGCATGGATTTAGTTCGGTTTATGTTCTGCTTCATTTTGGTCTCATTCCCATACTTGTGCTTATGATAGGGTCACACTTTACATGCAAGAAAATCTTGCACGCCAGTCTAATTTGCATTAACATTGGTTTGTATTGCCCAATTTATGGCACACAATATTTAGTGGGCGACCTAAATGAGGCTGAAATTCTGGAAGAAATACGGCATCAAAATATTTATTTGTTTGAGTACTTTGTACCTTGTATTTATGCTTCTTAATCAGCCTTAATGAGCTTTATTTGGGTTTTCTAGAAAATAAATGAGCCTTTAGCAAAGGACAGATCTAGTCCAGTCTCAGATGAAGCACAGTGGCAGTGAATTCACATGTCTTTAATTACCGGGAGGATGTATACTGTATGTATGAAAGGTTTGAGCTCTGCTATTTCTGGCCGTAATATGTGATGGATTTATTGGACATCTCTTTCAAATAGCTATATCATACATGGATCAGAAATTATTTTGCCCTTTAACTAAGTTCCTTTCATGCCCATAGTAATCTTTAAATGAAGATCTTATAGGAGCAAGCAGCAGAATAATTTAAAGAGGTTATTCAACTTTGAGTTAACTGTTAGTATGATGTCGTCAGTGATATTCTGAGACAATTTGCAATTTGTTTTCATTTTTATTATTTGTGATTTTTTAGTTATTTCACTTTTTATTCAGCAGCTCTCCAGTTTTCAATTTCAGCAATCTGGTTGCAAGGTTCCAAATTACCCTAGCAACCATGCAGTGACTAGTAAAGAGCCTGAATAGAAACACGAGTCATAAAAAGTAGCAAAATTAATACATTTGTAGCATTTGGGGGGTTTTTTTAGATGGGGTCAGTGACCCCCATTTAAAAGCTGGAAAAGAGTCAGAAGAAAAGGGCAAAAAAAACAACAGAAATGAAATATTAAGGACCAACTGAATAGTTGCTCTGAATTTTCTATAAAATACTAAAACATTTTTTTAAAGATGAACTAACCCTTTAAGATAAACTTTATACACATTTTTTAAAATATATATCCGTAAATATAAAGCAGATACGTTGGGTGGTATTATCTATATTTATGCAGTGCCGACTTAATGCTTTAGCAGAATAGTACATGGATGCCAGCTGTTTTAGAAGCCTAAACATGTGGGGCCAAAATACCCACAGTTGTTCTCAATTAGCTCTGATAATGCACCTACCTAGAACTATTGTTAACACATTCAGAGGATAATCACAGGGGTTTTGGCTCTGTGTGTTACTATTGACATAGCAAAGTAATAAAATAAATATATCCAACAAAACTACAACCAGCAAGCAGTCCTAATGGCACTGATATACTGAATGAGGAGCTTCATCTCCAGCAGAGTGAGAGTATATTTCCAATTAGGCAATAAAGCGCCATATTTGACAGGTCCCTAAAAGCCATTAAACAAGATACCTGTCATTCAGTATCAGATAAGAGGGATTTTGTCATGTTGTTTAGTCACTGGGTCCAACCTAGAGTAGAGAGTACAAAAGTATTACTGTACCATTGTCCCAGAGCACAACTAGGGTTGCCACCTGGCTGGTATTTTACCGGCCAGGCTGGTAAAAATAATGGTTGATCCCAGTTTTATTAATAGGGAAAAAAGATAAATAGATAGGAAGGCCGGTATTTTTTTCCAGAAAAGGTGGCAACCCTAAGCACAACAGGACATGAAGGACAGGCCTGCACTTCTGATTGGACTGGTGATTGTCAGCATTTCCAGGACAGTGCTCAAAATATATTAAAATGATTCTATTTGCAGGAAATGTCACAGAGCAAATTATGAAGCCAAAATGGTTCTTTGTCAAGTGCAAGCTTGGTAAAGAGCCAGTTTCGCTTGAAACGCAGCTTTGTGCCAATTCCTGCAACTAACAGCATTTAATATATTTTCAATGCTGCCCTTCATCAAACTTTGAAGGAGACTAATGGACACCTACATTAACATGGGGGGGACGGGGACCAGAGTGCTATTTGGATTTCACCATCTCAAGGCATTGCTCGGGTGTCATTAACTGGAAGCCATGTTAATGAAGAATTTTCTGCAGAATTTTCCCTATTAATAACTGGCCAGGTGGCAACCCTATGTGTTGAAAATGGATATATACTAAACTATATATATAAATGTATTTAAGATATACACACACACAATACATATATTTAAACTGTGATTCTGGCTGACATGGCACAGCATTAAAACCATTAATCATGTAGGGGTCAGTTAAAAGATTAACTGCACATAAACCCCTCTTTTTCAAGATGTCTTCAGTTAATGTAGAAATGAAACTGCTTTAGTGACAGAGATATATTGAAAATATTGAAAATTTCTGGCAGCCAAGAAATAATTATTAGGTATTAGGTGCAGCTGTAGCACAAAGAAGATAAACTTGGAAATTCCCTAAATTCACCATGGCTATAACCATATTTTTTTAAGTTAAAACTTTTATTTGTTCTATATAATTATAGGCAAGCCATGAAACGGTCTGGACACCATTAAAGCAAGGTGCACTGCAGAGATCTAATTCTGCCCTGTGGGTCTGTTGTGCCATGAAAACACATTAAAGTTCCCATGAGTTTATACTGTAAATTTAGGGACTTATAATAGATTAAAAAAAAAACAGCTAGCCCCAGGAGCCAGATATTCACTTATTGGCACTGGATCTTTATTCTGTTTTTAATTTATGATTTAATTTCTGATTGGTTGTTACAGCTCCTGGGCAAACGTAGCCCTTTTTATTACAAGCCCCCTAAAGAGCTTCAGGCTAAGTGGCTACATAGCTACATAGTTAATTTGGAAAAAAAGACAACAGTCTATATATAATATAGACCAGTGATCCCCAACTAGTGGCTCACAAGCAATATGTTGCTCATCAACCAATCACAGCCCTTATTTGGGGACCCCAGGGACTATTTTCATGCTTGTGTTGCTCCCCAACTCTTTTTACATTTAAATGTGGCTCATGAATAAAAATGTTGGGGACTCTTGATATAGATATAGACCATAAATGACTTCTGGCCAGCATTGCTTTAGGCAACTTACCCTGGAAACAGCCAACAACAAATGTTTGTCTAAATGTGATGGTCTAATTGCATATGTTGTTAATATGCCTTTGTATTATTTCCATGCAGCCTACTATCAACTGCAAACACTCACACACAAAATGATTCCTGGATGTTATACAGGCTAGTGTCTTCATTGGTTTCGGTTAACATCGAGTCCTACTAGCAATGAGCGAATTTTTTCACCAAGCATGGATTTGTGGTGAAATTCTGCTTTTCACCATCTGTGAAAAAAAAAAAATCACTGAGATAAAAAAGTTGCAGAAAGAAATAACACCACTTGACTTTTATGCATTTGTAGTGAAAAAAAAAGTTGTTTGGTTGTATAAAAATAAATTGTCATCCGTAAAAAATTTGACACCTATTGTCTTCAATGAGTTTCGGGAATTTTTCAGCAGTTTCGCAAATATTTAGGCAAAGTTTAAAGGGACAGATTCGCTCATCACTAAACCTAATCTCATCACTTGTATGACTGCCAGTTGTTTAGGGGGGCACGAGGACAGACATCCTGTCAACATAGTTTAGATGTTGTTACCTTAGTTGAGACCAGGGGATTCTTAAAATCAACCATTAATCCAAGATACTGTACTTTAGCCATTTTGTGCTTGGATGCTTTAGTATGGGAAGAATTCAGTACTCTGAATTGCTTTGGGGATTAATGGAGGAAGCTCACTTAAAAATCCATTTTTATTATGTTAGAAATAGAGTTGCTTTGAAATTCATTTCGGTTTCTGCATTTTTGTGGTTTTTAATTGGCTTTTTATTTTCTCTCTTTCGGACACTAACGTCATGAATTGCAACAAATAAATACTTGTAAGCTCTATTGATCAGGGCCCTCTTTACCCCTTGTATCGGTTATATTTTTGTATATAATCTAAATGTCAAGTGTATACACCCATTTATAGTACAGTGCTGTTGGCACTTTATAAATACATGTTAATAATGATGATAATCATAATATTGCTTATCTGCCTGATCAGCCCACCTCCTATCCATCTAATCATCTGTCATTCAAGCAGTTTCTAAGGCCAGCAAACCTAGCTACCAGGTGCCAGTTTAAATATCAAACTGATAAAAAATAATACAAAAAACACATTATTCAAAAATAACAGGCTCAGATTATTGTTGAATACCGATGTCTACGTCATTCTAAAGGTGAACATGAAGGTGAGTTTCCCTCAATTCTGCAGCTCAATCACTTACTGCAAGAACCTTTTGGAAGAGCTCCGTGTAATCAGACAGTTCCGTTTCAGATTGTGCTGATGTGCATGTGAAGCTGCATTAATGTGATTGTGAGTACTTGCACTTCTCAATCACTCAGGAAACAGCATTTGGGCGCTTGGATAATGGTGAGCGCTGACACACACAGCTAAGCTGTAATATCCAAAGAGACAGAGTTTAACTCAAAAATACCAGAAGGTGTCATACAATTCACACTTGTGAGTTTTATATAGGCATGGTAATAAAGGCTTCTTTACATGTTTATTAGCTCTTGGATCATATCTACTAGGGTCAGATTTACTGCTGTATGTTCTAACCCAAGTCGTAGAGGCCTATTTAATTAAAGGTTTTTGAAACCAAAAACTCTATCTCTATTTCTCTAAAACCACGAATGCCATGACAGTTATTTAAAGAGCCAAATATAAAAAGTACAAATGGAAAAAGTGCTAAACAATTCGGAAAAAAATACATATATAAAAATTAGAGTATTTTTCAGACAATTACTAGCAAAAAATATAAATCCTGAAAGTCTGAAAGGTTAAAAAAAGTTCCAATAGAATCAGTGCGGCTCCCACTGACTTTTTTAACACCTTGACTACTTTTAATTGGAGAAGTGTCGTATTACAGTTTTTACCCTAGGATTTTTAGAGTTTTAGAGAATTAAAAAAAAAACTAATAAAATAGTAATCTGAATATGAGTAAATAGGTGCCTAAATGTCTCATAGTGAGATAGACTTTTACTGGTGCTGCAACAACACTGGAAAAGCTTCAGATTAGGTAACAGTAAAGTATTGCTATTTCCACATCACCCTATAGTGCCTGTTATTTAACTGCAAACTATTCATTCCTAGAGTTAGGTTTGCCACCGTCTGTCCCGTGGAACTCCGGGCAGTGGTGGTGGGGGAGCTGCGACATACTGGGGGTGGATCTGTGACACTAGGGGCGGACCATGAAGTCAGGGGCTGAGCTATAATATGGTGATCAGTCAATCATAGGAAATTCTGCTGGGTTTTCCTAATTTGGAAATTACCCAGAAAGCCGTTCAAAATACCAGGCGGTCCAAGTCAAAACTGGACAGGTGGCAACCCTACGCAGTCAGCATTTTGTGGTGCCTTATAGAACTTTCCATATTCCTACCTACACCTGTTGCAATGTACTGCACACTATGGTCCCCGGGGTAGGCAACGCTGCAACCCCTCAAAACACGCCTTTTCACAGAAGAATGCAGTTGGTCTTATTTGTTAACACAGGCCAAATTTGCACCTGGACAGTGACCTATTGCAAACAATCAGTAATTAGCTTTAAAATTCAGGTGCAGGTAGACCAAGAAAAGCAAAAGTTTAATTGGTTGCTGTGGGAACTGCCCAGGTGCCTAGGGTTATATACAGGGACTGGTGGGGACCTAAATCATATACAATTTCATTTTATGGATGAAAAGCTTCTTAAAGGAACAGCAACACCAAAAAAATTAAAGTGTTTTATAGGAATGACAATATACAGTAACATACTGTTGCTCTGCACTGTTCTGGCAGAAACACTACTATAGTTTATATAAACAAAGTGCCGTGTAGCCATGGGGGCAGCCATTCAAGCACAGAATACACAGTAGATAACAGATACTTTCTGAAAAATACCATTGTGTACCACAGAGCTTATCTGTTATCTGCTAAATATCCTGTGCCTTTTCTCATTTTTCACTGTGGAATGGCTGCCCCCATCGCTACACTGCAGCATGTTTATATACTGTATACTATTGTAGAGTTTCTGAAGCAAATACACAAGTTTTACCAGTGCAGGGCAACAGTACATTTTATGTTCATTTCTTTAAAACACTTTCATTTTTTCCTGTGGGGCTTAGTAATATAATTTACTACTTATTAACATGCACACAAGATACATATTACACATTGGAACTGGAAATTAAGGATTGTTTGCGAAAGCGGGTACAAAAAAAGCAAAAATAGTCTAATTTGATTTTGTTTTATATTATATATATGAGAGTTTAATAAAGCCATACCTACTAAAATATGCAAACATTTACCCATTCATTCCCCACAGAAAAAGATGTTGTGATCCTTACAGGGACAAAAACATCCCAAAAACCATGCAAACGCTTGTAGTCAACAGCAAAAGTTTTGTATGGCCATGTGAATATTTGAGGTCCCTTTAGAAAAATCAAGCCCTTGGGATTTTTTTCTGAACCTGTAATGACATTAGCATTTTAAAGGGCTATCTCTTCCGCATCACATAGGAAGAAATTGTTGTATGAGATTTTTGTTTTTTTACATTAACAATGAGTAGAAGATTGCCCAAAAAGTGCTTAAAAATAACATGAGATAAATGATACCTGTATTATAGTTTTCTGCATCATTTCAGTCTCAAGTCTATCAAATAACAATATTTTTACTGGTGACTTCAAGATCTTCAAGATAATGTCAAGGTATAGGCCCCATTTAATGGGTATGGGTAGAGCTGTATTTCAAAAGGCCATATAATACAAGCCAAGGGAGTATTTTCTAACCATTTACCAAATCAGTGATTAATTAGTAATTAGTTGATCTGCTCCCAGAGGGCAGTGGGGAAGCAGCCTGATCCCCATTGCTGCTCCCTGAGGTGTACATTACAGGGACTATCTAAACAAATGGCCTTTCAGATTTAAGGATCGATACTGACTACTTTAGACCTATAATTACTTCATAACTCCCCTACAATTTAAAATGCCACATATTGTTGTTTAACAAAGGATTTCTTTTTATTTGTGAAAAATTACAGGCCTGTAAAAGAGCTATTTCCTGCACAATAACAGCGCTGTGTGTATGTGTCTAAATGCTGCAGACATATCAGGCGTAGTTTGTCTGGAATTAAAGGAATGTCAGTCATCCTCTTCTGCCATCACAAACACACTCTAGATGTGCAGATAAGAACTGCTGATGCTTCACTGGCAGGCAGCCTCTCTGCAAATCACTTCCCAGTGCTGTAGGGATTCCAGGAAATGTGAATTGTCTTTATTAAGCTTATGCTGAGGATTCCTGCCTATGAAATGATGAAATGAACAACTTGTCTTTAATCCTCTTTTGCAAAGTAAAAATAGTGTCACTGTTGGAGTTGTTGCCCTCTGATCACTTTGTAGATTTATAACTGGAGAATTTAAGGGAAAAAAAGATTGTTGTGACTGCAGCGCCTGCAACAAAATCTATTGAACATGACCAGGAATCTGAGCTTGGAAGTGATCTTTATCATGCCGTGCTTACTGCGGTGGTAATATATTCAAGTAATAACTCAATTTGAAATTTAAAATAAATCCCTTTGGCAATATTATGAAGGAGGCTTATACTGTCAGATTCAGTGTAAATATTCTACAGCCGGAATTCGGATGGAACAAAAATCGTTGCACTTGAGCAGACATGAGGAATCATCCTTACTTTTGCATCAGATATCTAGTTAGGCCCCTCAGCTATTCTATTACTGGAAATGCTAGAGACCTGGGGTTTTCCTGATTAGGACAGAAAATAGGACTAGATAAAAGTGGCACAATAGAGAAATGCATACCCAGGAACACTGCCCCAATGATGTGAATCGAGAAACAGCAGCAGCGCCCCACTGCTTACCAGAGGCAGAAATATGCCACTCCTGGTAACTTTAAGAGCCAAATTTCCAGTTTTCAAACTGGAAATTCACCTCTTCTAGCGCAGAGAGCACAGTTACATCCTGGACCCCCGGGACCCCTCCACCGACATCATGGACCACCCCCTCAACCCTAGGGTTGCCACCTCACTCTTTTAAAACACATATAGAATCTACAGCCTGCATGTTTAATTTGCAATTCATTTAGATGCTGCAGACTGAACTGATTTATATGCCTTGCATCATGTATCTAAATGAATTGCTAATTAGCCATGCAGGCTGTGGATTCCATATGTGCTCGGTTTTAAAGTGGTGAGGTGGCAACCATACTCGACCACCTCTGGTGCAAAAAGGTGAGCGCAGGTGAAAGGGGGCAGCAACAGAAAGCTGCCTTAGGTGGCAGAGGGGCCAGAATAGCATCCTGTGCATACCTCATTTACCCCGTTCAGCTCCCAGACCGGCTAGGGATAGGGTGGTCACCTGTCCGAATTTGATCCAGACAGCCCAGTTTTCAGAAGGGCTGCACGGGTCAAGACAGTCTGCCCGGTTTTCAATATATGGAAAACCAGACAGGCTCTCCCTTGATTGACATGGCTATCAGCCAATTGCTGGTCGCCACGTCATAGCCCTGCCCTGTGATGGCTCCGCCTGCAATGTCACTGACCCTCCCCTCTGACATCATGGCTCCACAGGTGCAGCGATTTGATGTGTGATAGTAAACAAAAGGGAATCCGCTTGTCACACCATGCATCACATGAAGACCTGAAGTCCAAAGACCCAAAGACCCGAAGCCACGAAAGGAGCCGATGAAAACCGAAGCTGTCATCACTAAGGACAAGGCAGAAGTAGGAAATGTATTAAACCCCTCTCCACCAATGTATTATTTTAATACTCTTTAGGCCCCTGGCTACCAATGTTTATCTAAAATATTTTATCATTTTTATCATATAAGTGCTCAAAGGTCTGTGCCTAGGGCAGCATCAGGCCTTTAGCTAATGGCTTTATGATAAATTAAACTTTTGGGGAATCAAAGTGCCACCCCTTTAATCCCTCAGCCAATCACATGCAGGGAGACAGAATTCTGAATAATTCTTTCCAGTGTGGAAAATAAATTGCTAGGAAGCAGTATTTTTTAAATCATTGGTACATATCAGTTACACTCTTTTTTAAAAATAAAAAAAATCAATAAATTGGTCCCATAGGTCCCACTGTGTTTTGTATCACCAAAAGTGCAGAACCCATAAATATATGATCTGAGCTCCAATACAATACACAGTATCAAAAACATGTTCATCAATCAATCAATCAATTATTGAAACTGTCTCAGTGACAGCAGCATATATATTTATATATATTTAAATAATATTTAAAGATACATGAAAGTATTTCAACAAACGAAATCTCCATTTGCATGCATGAATTTCAGATGGAACGAATGGCTCCTTTAAAAGAAAACCCTTGTAAATCTACTTCTCCTGTTGCTTGGGTATTCATTTGCTCTCCCTAAGGGAGACCTCTCCTGCTACTTTAGGGAATAGAATAGGATGGAGATATATACCTGCTTGTCCTAGATTTTGCTGACTCCAACAAAACACAATATACATTCTGTCCTACTTTGCTCGGCTGGCCAGTCTAGATTTACAGCCCACATGTACAAGAGGCGCCTAGTTCCACTTAAAACCCTGGAGGATTATTATCCCTGTTGAGTTCACCAAAGCAGCTTACCTTTCTCACAAGGCGGAGAGCGGATACGCTTGCCCTTCAGCTGCAGAAATCTTGCCTCTTAGATAAGGTTACATTAATTGTTGCATGAGTACCATTGCTTTACCTTACTGTACTGAGCCGCTAACAATTCATGTGAAACAGATAACTGCTTGTACAAGGGGTATCTCCCATATAACTGCTGCTACTGCTCCTTATGAAACTTGCCTAAGGCTACAGCCTCCTATTACTGCTTCCAAGGCAGCTGCATCTCTTCATTCCCATCCACTGATCTTCTGCCTCGCAGACTTCTTTTGTGTCATATAACCATTAAATATTCTCCCCGTTTCACATACACTTTCTTATTAAAACTCCAGTTTCATGCTACCCTTCCTTATAATAGTGACTGCTAACCTGTGGCACGCCCAATTTAAATAGAGGTGATTGGTTTAGAGTGCTGGGAGGATGTTAACTCAACTGACAAATATATAGTGAATAAAGTACCCCCTTTTGTAAAATATAAGGATATTATAAGTTACCGAGGAGTTTCATGACCATATAAAAACACGAGGCCGAAGGTGTCAGTGGGCCCTCATGCTGATAAACATTTGGCCTATTTCATGGTCATTCCCTATTTCTATGAGAAAAAGAGTCTAACTGGATGGAATAATGGATTATAGTATTATAGTATGTAAAGAAAAGAGACTAGGAGAATGGAGGTTGTATAATAGTACTGAGAGTGGCCCCCTGGTCTAAGGTTTTTGGGTGGGCCCCTGGTGTCCCAGTCTGACACTGGTTCCCTCTGATCCTGCAGCTCCCTAAACATTTCCCTTAAATATTCCTGCTATTTAACAAACCCATCTCCCTCTAGCTACTTCTGCTGGTTCCTACAACTAATCTATATTGCTTCTCCTATTCACTACAGTTTTTCCTCTTACTACTCAACCACTCCCTTTCTACAAGGAAATCTGTTTTGTTCTCCCCATAATTGAGTGGGTTTCCTCCACACACTCCAAAAATATACAGGAAGCTGGAGGGTGATTTTTGTGGTTGGGAAGGCTACTTAACCCACTCCTTGCCAGCATGCTTTGATGTTACCACTCTCTGCTTATGTCTTGTAAACACAGGGCATGTCATAGAACAAAGCACAATTACTGTGTTTTTTCTACTGTCCCATGTACCCTCCTATTTATCCTTTTGCTCTTTTACTAGTTTCTCATGTGCAGGTGCCACTACTGTATTCCTCATTTTTAATTTGTCTTTCTCCCTTTTTCATAACTCCCAACTGTCCCATTTTTCGCAGGACAGTCCCTATTTTGACAGCTCAGCCTGCAGTCCCGGATTTGTTACTGAAATGTCCAGAATTTCTCTTTGATCTCCTGCACTGCAGCCAGAAAAAGATACAAAGTCTCTAACTTAATTGGCTTTTGGCAGAGAGCCCAGAATAAATACTTAGATACTTTTGTAACAATATAAGATAAGCAGGTCTCTTGGGAGAACTTAGACTCACAGCTTAAAGGGCAATTCACCTTCATTAGCAAAATTGTAATAACACATACAAACCACAGAATTGTGTTCAAACTTTCATAACCTGCCAAATTTTGTAAAATATACATGGTAATTAGGGGATGTCATGTGGTCACAAAATGGGCATAGTCAAAAATCCCTCTTTCTATTTCCAAAATGTTGGGAGGTATGCTTTTTACACTGCTTTCCACCATGACCTATACATTCTATTTTTTAACCCTTTTTCTCTTGTTCATTTACCCAGTTCCTCTTATCTTTCATCACATAACAGGCTTTGCGTTTTATACTAGTAACCTTGGATTTTGGTTCACCCCCCCTACATATTTCTGTGCTCTGACATCATGTTCCCCTAACTTGATATACATTGTCTACTATATTTTTACTTTAATTTAATCATGGCAGCATACACAGACTAAACTTTAGCTTTTCCCCCCACAAAATGCAAGTTCTGGTCCTGCCACTAGGGGATTTGCTAGGCTTCAGGAAGCTGCAAATTTCTTCTAGCCAATCCTTTTGATGCTGTAAGCAAAGCTCTTTTTGTTTTGTTTTTTGATTCTCTTGAATCTTTATTATCAGCCAGGTTTGGGAAGACTTAGCCCTTGACAGGAAGGTTAAATGGTTCCTAATAAAACTGACCATAGTGTGTGAAAACAATAAGGGTAATAAATATAGGGGAATGTAATAAAAGTCACGTAACAAATCATGTACCTGCTCTGTCGCCTACCCCATGTCCGGTCCCCTCTCTCCCAGACTATGTGTGGCAGTTTGGCATCTTCTCGCGCTACCGCGCATGCGCACACTCCGATTCACGCTTCAACGCATGCACGCATTACAATTTGCGCTTCCGTGCATGCCAATGTGCACGAGCATGAACTTGCGCATGTACACAAGGTCACCAATTCACGCATGCGCGCACTCAGCCGGCACCGTGGCCGGGCAGGTTGCCTAGAGCGCCTGCCCGGTCTGGCCCGGCTCTGCGCCTCCATTACAAAATAAATCCAAAACTGTCCTAAAACCCCATTCTTTAACTTCTCCTGTTGCTTTATATGCTTTATATAACTCCATATACTGACCACACATTTTAGCACTGAATTCTGAATAATAATGTCATAAAAAAGTAACAAAAGAAAGCGTACTGTGATTATTTAACCTTAAGGATCAAAAGAGTGAAACCCATCAGGGTCAGGTCATTTTCTGTACAAAGGGTTAATGGGAGGCAGGTGACTGGCAGGTTTTAGACAGAATTCCTCATATGGCTCAGTTCACATGGATTAATGGGCACGGTCCTTTTGATGTGGCACAGCAGCCAACCAGAAAGCTCATTCTGCCTCCATGCGATGCTTCACATCTGTGGAATTCTGTGTACAGCTTATAAAACTCTCAAAGTGTTAACACAAAGGTACATTGTTGTCCGAGCTCAGCAAATATTTAATCTGTGCCTAAAATAATATGTTATGAGAGACCGTGGCCTACTATAGAAACAGAATTTCATTGTGGATAAGAACCACTTGCCAAGCTAAAATTTGCTCAGAATAGCTGTTTTCTAAACAGTATTAATAGATTTAATTGTAACTATAAGTAAGTATAAATAAAATGATGTTATTTTTGGTGATTGAGCCCAGCAGAATTAGTTGGTTAACTGCTAATCATAAGGGGATGCAATACAATTATGACATTATATATATATATATATATATATATAGATATATATATATACACAAACCAAAAAAGGATCAGCACTCACAGGTCTTTAAAAATAAAATAATTTTTTTTATTAAAGAGCTATGGAATGACGTTTCGGCTCTTCCAGAGCCTTTCTCAAAGTATATATATGTAGAACTGAATCACATGCAAGCAGACCTGTACAGGCCTCTGACCCCTTATGTCTCTACTACGATCTTGCAATGCCTGGTGGGTTATTTGTGAAGGGTTAGATATATATTTAGTCTTTAATGC
Organism: Xenopus laevis; assembly: GCF_017654675.1. NCBI lineage: Eukaryota > Metazoa > Chordata > Amphibia > Anura > Pipidae > Xenopus > Xenopus laevis. The sequence continues at coordinate 135,963,800 of NC_054372.1, forward strand.
TGGGTATTTTTACAAACTAGGGCACAGCACCCAGTTGGCTACACAGTCCATGTTCCTGATTTCTGTGCACCCTGTTATTGTTCCTGATTGCTGGGTAGGAACCCTGACTGTGTACCTGGTTCTACTCCTGATTCCGGGCCCTTTCCCTTGCTGATATCTTGTACTCTAGTATTTTTGCCTGTGCCAGGACTTTCGCTTTTCTTGAACTATTAAGCCAGTAAGTTGTTTGTTTTATTATCCTGCCTGTTCCTGTACAATGGTAGGTCATTTTATTTTGGCTTAATAAACTGTTTGTGTGCAATCATCCTTCCAGTCTCCTTGCCAATCTACTCCCTCCTAGTCTACACTTTAAAGGAGAACTAAAGACTGACTAAAGAAGTATCTGTGCCTTCAATGCTCCCCATCTTCTTTTCTGCTGATTCACTTTACATGCTCTGTGCTGTTGTCACTTACTGAGATTAGGGACCCACTCACAATATACAGTACACATAGAATAGAAATGTCACAATATACGGCTGATTAGATAATTACTACATGGCAGCACAGAAACAAGTGCAACTAGCATCAGAATTTAATAATCTGCTCTGCAGCATCAGCTTTGATTACAGGCCAACCTTATTTTCTGCTTGATAATTTGCAACGACCCCTAAGCTTAGCTTCTCTACAGCTGCTCAGAGCCCACTGAGCATGTGACTGTCACAGACACTTTGAAAGATGGTGACCCCCTGTGACAAGTTTGAAATCCTGGATCATTGCTGCTATCGAGATGGTGAAACTTTAGGCTTGTGCAATAAGTTCAGTATATAAAACATGGTATTTTTAGCCATATTAATTTTTAGGGTTTAGTTCTCCTTTAAACTTTAGTCCTCTGGTCCTGATGGTTATTCCTATGTGTTACCAAATTGTGACATTCAGATATTTATCAAAATAAGGATTATTTGCAAACTTTCGCACACTTAAAATACACAAAGTCTAGGAGGTACTGGGTACTAGGAAAGGTAAATATTTATGTGAGAATATCTACAGAGCTTTGTTATTCATTTGTTAGCTTGCCTTTATTTCATTGATGCCCTTCCCAGAAGTCCAAGTAATTGCAAAATGTTGACCAGGTTAACGGGAAACTTCTTTTGTAGGAATTCCTAGATTTGGCCAGTTATAAACGTGCCTGTCTGGATTTCAAAGGTCTAAAATCCAGACTGGACTTGACATTGAATTATGCAAAGCCCAGTCAATCACTAGCTGAGAAATCATCAGCTACACCCACCCCTCAACATCATCATCTCATCCAGCCTCCAATTCCTCAACATTACAAGTTCCCTGTTCAGGACCTTGGAGGGAGAAAGGGTTGCATCTCTATCCTAGATGTGGGCCCATTGGTTAGGTACACCCACCAAGTGATTTTATAGATCTCAAGCTTTACAAGAGTTCTACTAATAGACTCATTACATGGAAGAATTTGGACATCGCTACTCAATTGGTTATGCTTCAAGCATGTTCATTATTATTCCCTACAAGCCAAATTCCTTATCCCTCCCCCGCCCCCCAAAATGCCAGCGGCCATTTGTTGGATTTCAAAACTAAAATCACAGCACAGAAAACCTTTTTGTTCCAAGCTGTCCAATAATGAAACTTGCTTGAACTTTTGCATTTTATTTTGGTTTGCGTTTTCCTGTTCAGCATTCTTTCATATTAAATGAATTCCTGTGCCGCCAACACTGCTGAGATCCTGAGCACTGTGTCAAATCCAGGAGGCAGCTGTAGAAACAATTAAATAATTAATAAAGGTGCCATAAAGATCATTACAAACAAAAGCATTTTAAGCAAATTCACTTGATTTCCACAAGTCTTTAGAGGTTTTTAAAGTGTCCCATAGCCATAACTAGGTGGTGAACGCTGGATTCCACATGCAATGGTGAAAACGGATTTGAGAAAATAGCCTATTTCTTACTTCAATCATTTGCTTTATAAATTATTTAGGAATTAGGAAATTCTATTGTGGATTTTTGAAGCCGTAAGGTATTAAAATGAAATGTGACTGACAGGTGGGCTTTTTTAAGAACTCCTGCAGCAGCCGACGTGGATTAACAGAGACTTCTAGACAATTCCATTATATAAATAAACGGTAATTATAGATTAGGAGTGTTAAGATTACTAATAGACTGATGTGCTGGGAAAATTAATTTTCCCGAACCACATAACTGCCAGTGAAAGATGTCAAGAAAATAAATAACAACATAGAAATGTTACTGTATATATAAATATATATATAGTTTTATAGCCTTTTCTTCATAATGAGCTGTAATTCAGTTCTACATATTATTACTATGGAACTGACAAGGTCAGGTGCTGCCTTAGGCAATGGATTTTTACCCACCTCGCGGAGCACGAATGCACTGGGCAGTCTGTGCATGCACCAATCACACAAGAGAGGGTTACTGGCCACACCCCCTCAATCCTACCAACAGAAGTTTCAGCAGCGGGCTTGGGGGATTTTTAGGGCCTAAATAGACATATTGTCACGATCGGCACCCAGAATCCAGAACCAATCCTAGGCTCCCTGGTTTGGGCTCTTGCTTCCGCCTTTAACAGTCGCCTTTCATCTCGGGAGGAGCCCTCGGCTAATTGGATGCCACCAGGTCTTGTAAAGAGAGGAGCCAAGCTAAGGGTTCTGGACGAGCAGAGTGGCACAATCGTTTTGCAAAGTCTTTTGGGCAGAATTACAGTTCAGGGAGCAGACAGAAAGCGTAGTCAAAACCAGGCCGGGTCGGTGCAGGTAGAATACAAACAGTCAAACAGGCAGGGGTCAAAGCCGGGAGATCAATCAAGAAGAGTCAGGACAGGCACGGGTCAGAATACGGATGCCCTTGACGCGTGATTGCGAACAGAAAAACTAGACGTGCGCCGCGCGCACCCTAAGGCAGAGGAACACAAGGCACCAAAGGAGCAACAGCATGTGTCGGGCGTCCCCGCCAGCCCACTGGACCATCGGGGTGAGTACTCCTTACACATATGACCCTGAGAATGATGATTTTGTTAATCTGACTCTTTTTTTAATAGTGATGCCAACAAGACCATATTTGTTTAGTTGAAGATGAAGAACCCATGTCTACAAACATATACAGGTATGGGGCCTGTCTATCCAGAATGCTCGGGACCTGGGGTTTTCCAGGTAACGTATCTTTCTGTAATTTGGATCTTCATACCTTAAGTCTACTAGAAATAAATAAACCCAATAGGCTTGTTCTTCTTCCAATAAGGATTAATTATATCTTAGTTTGGATCAAGTACAAGGTACTGTTTTATTATTACAGAGAAAAAGGAAATCATTTTTAACATTTTGGATTATTTGGATAAAATGGAGTATATGGGAGACAACCTTTCTGTGATTTGGAGCTTTCTGGATAATGGGTTTCCTGAAAATGGATCCCATACCTGTATGTCAATGCTTGTTATGCAGGAGCACACAAACTGTTGGGGTTGCATCTAAAATCTTGCCATTTAAATGATTTTTTAGAAAATAAACTTGAACTGAACAGAGACAATTTAAATTTTTGTAATACTATGCAGATTGCACTGAAAGAAAAAACAGCTCATAATTATTAGCAGTTCCCATGATAATAAAATAGTATTATGCTCCATTTTGAGGCTAGAAAATAATATCTTTTCATTAAAACAGCATTTTATGTGATACCAGAAATCGCAGGCAGATAATTCTAGACAATAATGCTGCAAGCCTGACATTAGAAGGCAGCAGATGAAGATTGCCTATAAAAAGACCTTAAAAAGCTTGTTTCTCTCTTTGATTGAAATTAGCTCCACAGATCTAGATTTTTCACATAAATTTAAAGCTTAATCTGGTGCTAGCAGCAGTAGCTATGAATTCTTCATTTGGTATAGGCGGAATTATTCTCAGGTCTCAGAACTGGACACATGGTAAGAAATATAGTTGGTGCAGCATAACTACTATTACTATACTGTTTGGCGCTCACTGCAGAGGTCACTTGTAAGATCCAGAAGAGGATGCAAAAAAAGGCACTACATTATCATACCTCCCACAACAAAAAAGTTGCAGCGCATAGCGTGGCAATTTTTTTGACCACGCCTATTTTTGTGGCCACACAGGTTATAAACGTTTGAACTTATTTCTGTGTTTTTTTCAGTTATTACAGTTTTGCTAATGAAAGTGAATTATTTTTCTGGCTGTTCAGTGCAGAGAAAAACGGGACTTTCCAGTGCAAATGAGGGACTGCAGGTTGAGCTGTCAAAAAACAGAACAGTTGGGAGGTATGTGTTATAAAGAAAAACTTATGTTATTTGTACAATATCCCAGTGCTTTTGGTCAGCAATTTTGGTGCCCCTAATGAACACCCCCTTCCCTATTGTTTTGGGGGTCAAAATGCTTTCATTGAATTTCAAAACCGGACAAAGACTTGCTTGGATTAATAGACTGTAGGATGAGTGCTACAGATTAACTATTTCTTACTGTATATGCCACTCTGTGCTCTTACCAGCATTTTCACTGTGTTCCTCTTGGAAGCCCTAACCAGATAATGGTGTTGCTATCCACTCATTGGTACCTTTAAAACCTTAAACCAGAGGAGACCACTAATGTATTATTTAATCAAATACACTGAGCTAAACTTTACAAGAGGTTGACCACTTGTTCTACTTATACTGTTCAACTGTATCCATCACAATGTCTCAGGGACATCACTTTGCATAGGATACTCAAACAACCACCCCTGGGTCCATATACTATATAGAGCCCTACAACACATCTCCATACAGGTATGGGACCTGTTATACAGAATGCTTGGCACCTGGGATTTTCCAGATAACAGATCTTTCTGTAATTTGGATCTTTATACTACTACTAAAAAATCATGTAAACATTAAACAAGCCCAATAGGCTGGTTTTGCTTTCAATAAGGATTCATTATATGTTAGTTTGGATCAGGCCTGGACTGGGAGTCAAAATAGGCCCTGCCATTTTAAGTACACATTGGCCCAAACACCCCCATACCAGCCCAAACAGCCCCATACCAGCCCAAACAGCCCCTTACCAGCCCATATATGGTAACTTTCTATGGAACCATACAGCAGCCCCTCTGGCATTTGCTAGAACCCACAGATTACCAGTCTGGGCCTGGTTTTGATTAAGTTCAATGTACTGTTCTACTATTACAAAGAAAAAGGAAATAATTTTCAAAAATGTGGATTTGCATAAAATAGAGTCTATGGGAGACAGCCTTTTTGTTATTTGGAGCTTTCTAGATAACAGGTTTCTGGATAACGGATCCCACACCCAGTGGCGTAACTATAGAGGAAGCAGACCCCACAGTCACAGAGGGCACTGGGGAAAAGGGGGACCAGGAGGTCTGCTTCCTCTATAGCCAACAAAAACACCCCCCCTTCCCCCACCGCTCTCTTACCTGCAGCAGGAAAGCAGAGACGTCAACAAAGGCGTTATTTTTATATGCAGAGACCAACCCCCACCCATCCTTAGGCTCACAGTGTACCACCCCTCCCTTACCCTAATTATGACATTATGGATTTTGAGACTTGCAGCCCCTCTTAACTGTGAATTCCAGAGAATCTGTGTACAACCCACTATTAAGAACAGAGGGACTTGAAGTAGTACCACATGTGAAATTTTCAGCTCAATTTTGCCTTTTCCATTGTGATTGTGTTTATAATGTTGTGCTCAGATACATTAGACTCATAGGCAGAGTCTTCTATGATTGTGTATGACAAAGGTTTCTTTGAATCAGTGGGTCAGACATATGGTTTTATATGTACATTCTGAAGGGTCGGTAATTGGTGCCTCACTCAGTGTTATATTATAATATGCAGTACTGTACATACAACCTTAGGATGCCTAGTTATTAGGAGGCCTAGTAGTTAGTTGAGGTAAAGCTAGTAGAGGCCCAGTAGTTAGCACACAATCTTTCTTTTTATTATCTATTTAACACAACCAACAACAAGCTTCTGAAAATGTTTTAGTAGATAGTTTTAATAAGAAAGGAAATGGGCAGTGTACAACTTAGCCTTTATGGGACAGATTTACTAAAGGGTGAACTGGCCGTCGCTAGTGACAATTCGCCAGAAATCTCATCTGCAGGGACATCGCCAATTCATTAACAGGCGTAGAGGACAATTCGCTAGCAAACCAGACTGTTGCTAGTGTTCGTTTGCACCCTATCGCCAAGCAACAGAGTTTACTTCACCACCTCAGACCAGGTGAACTGATAAAACGAAGCTACGTCTTCCTCAGTCTTATTTCAGTGACATCATATCCTGTATGCCGGAAATGCAGTAAACTGTAAAAAAACGCTGGCGACTTTTCTTTTTTTAAAGCAGAATTGCCTTCAAAAGTCCTAACTATTAAAGATTTGAGAGGATTTTTTTTCAAACTAATTCGAGGGGCATGGCAAAGATTCTCCCTTTAGTGAATTTGCCCCTATGTATTTTAAAGGTGCATAAACCAGTTAAGAGAAATTCCATTTTTATCACATATTACCTTAGCAGACAGAGCTCACGTACTCTATCCTAAGAAATAGTCACCATTCAGACCTATTGGCTTGTTTTAAGAGTATAAATCCATCTGGCTTCTTTCTATAGTAACCTGGTCTCCAGAGATCTTCTTGTCAGCCCCAGGCTCATTTCCTCAATGCTCCACACGGTGCAACTTGTTAGAGAACCACCATGTGCCCTATAAAACTGACTAGCCTCATTGCTTATGCTTTTATTATGTCTTAAATCACCTGCTGGATTTTTGATCTGAAGAATGTGCTGAGATACTCTTTGCCTCAGTTCTTGTGTTTCTTCCCCATATACAAATTAGGAACGTCACACCTAATACTTTAATATATCCCCTTGGCTATTGCTGCTTAAGCAATCTCCAACTTTATAGTGCTGTAAATTCTTTCCAATAGTCCCATGTGTCTGCTGCGTATGAACTGCCCTTTGGGGGTTATGTGACTTGTTAAGATGTGCAGACTGGCTGAATAGCTCACCGCAGAGCATTGCATTCGGTAATTGCTTCAGAGCCATCATAGTACTTAAGTGACCGTGATGTTTTTATAATCTGTTTCAATTTATTTTCTTACAATCTCTACTTCGTGACCAGGGGCACCTATCACAGAGCAGTGCTTCAGTGGTCATCCTGTTCCTATTTTCTTCAGAAGTTTTATATATGTACATCTGTCTATTTGTATTTAAAAAACACTATTTGTATACATAGCACTGAACATTAAAATACATTCATTTTGTGTTGTATTATATATTATATATATATATATATATATATATATATATATATTGTCCCACAGTACCAGCACTCAAAACAGGTAATTCCAGCGGTGCACGATCAAATAGTGTATCTATGGTATAAGGAGGATCAGCACACACTGTCTTGTTAGTGAAGAATATTTTCTTTTATTGTGAACAAAATTACATCTCAAACCGACGTTTCGGTCCCTCCTGGGGAAAGGTCCCCAGGTGGGACCGAAATGTCGGATTAAGATGTAATTTTGTTCACAATGAAAGAAAATATTCTTCACTAACAAGACAGTGTGTGCTGATCCTCCTTATAACATATATATATATATATATATATATATATATATATATATATATATATATATATATATATATATATATATAACCAAAGGAATGGTGCACTCCGTAGACAAAATTAATACCTGGGTGCCAGCATGGGAAATAAGCAGTGAAAAAGGATTGCGGCACTCACAGGGTTTTAGTGAAAAAACAAAAAAATGTTTTATTATTAAGCCTCAACGTTTCAATCCCCCACAGGGATCTTCGTCAGGAGCAAAAACAAACAAACATTTGTATCTATTACCATTGCTAATTGTGCTTTGGACTGGTGAAGAACCATGCCAGTACTTCTAGGTGCAAGTCTTTTGCATGGGCTCTAATTTGCACGTGCACTTTACATTTTTTGTTTTTAAAACAATCAATGTCCTTTGTACATGCCTTCGTCTGGAAACAGGGCTTAAATGTTGATTCTGTTTAATAAACAAAAAATAATTGTTTAGAAAATCTGCAGATTGTAATAAATGTGTCTGTGTGTGTGCTGCTAATACACACACAAGCATTATCACCCATATTTCTTTTTCTTTCTCCATTCTCAGTGTTGCTTTTTTCCCTGGCTACATTATTACAGCAATAACCCACTTGCCAGTGACACATTGACCCAGAAAGATGTTCCAACCTTGTTGTGCAGCTTGGGTGAAAATTGGCTTATAAATCATGAGTAAAATCGTGTTTTTACTCTGCAGGAAGAAGTACTTTGGACCATTTTAACTCCTTATCTTCCATAGTAGAGTCAATAAAGGCATTTCATTTCCCTGACACTTTAGGATGCTTTATTAGCCAGAAAAACAACGTCTCTTAGACAACATCCAGCAATGTGAAAGCTGATGTTTCTTTGTGTGTGTGTGTGTGTATTTTATTAGAAAGGCAAGAGCTGCTCAAAAAGAAGAAAATAAATATTTTCCATCGCTTTGTGGTTTATTGTTTCCCACATTATAACAAATGGCATGCTCCACTCGGGAGCTTAAAACCACACCTGCAGCAGAGACATTTCAGCTGCATGTTGGAGAACAGAAAGAAACCACCCATCCATAAAGCCTGTGGATCCTTGTATTTTCAGCCTGCCTATACACAACCCTGGGCTCAGTGTGCTTGTACCTTTTATCTTTGCAAAGTATCCATACAATTTCAGCTGGAACCATAAAAGGCCACAGGGAGTACTAAGAGTTATGGGAGTATAATAGGCAGAAATACACTGAATTTAAAGGGCCAGTAGCTCCTAAAAACTTTATATATATATCTGATATCATGGATAACACTGTAATCCATTCTTTCTTTAACCCCCAGTAGAGACCCTTGTTCTTCTGATACAGAGTGAAGAGGACAGACTGGCAGGATCTAAAAAAATATTTTAAAAACGGTCAAGGCATATAATGTGTCCTGGGACCCCCTTGAGGAAGGCTTTACCTTTGCAGGAAGATCATTGGGCTTGCTGTGTCCCCAACACCCTGGCACTAACCTCTAGGTCAGTGATCCCCAACCAGTAGCTCACGAGCAACATGTTGCTCTGAAACCCCTTGGATGTTGCTCCCAGTGGCCTCAAAGCAGGAGCTTATTTTTGAATTCCTGGCTTGGAGGCAAGTTTTAGTTGCATAAAAACCAGGTGTGCTGCCAAACAGAGCCTTAATGTTGGTTGAAAATATACAAAGGGGCTACCAAATGGTCAATCACAGCCCTTATTTGGCACCCAGGAACATTTTTCATGCTAGTGTTGCTCCCCAACTCCTTTTACTTCTGAATGTTGCTCACAGGTTCTAAAGGTTGGGGATCCCTGCTCTAGGTTATCAGAGAAGTAATGATCCCATCTGAACATTGTAAGACCTTGTTTCACTTTACATTAAAGGATGATAAGCAGAAAATGGACTGGTATATTCATGTCTAGGAATTTATTTTTTTACCCATTACTTGTGCTAGAAGCCACCTCTGCACAACACCCTTTGCATACCATTAGTCAATGTAACTAAGATACTTAGATAAATAATGATTATCTAAGAAAATTGATCAAGCTCGATCCTTCATTCAGACTAGAAACAAAAACCTACATAACAATGAATCTCTGGCAGGTGCAGAGTGATGTGCAAAGAAAATGATTGGTCTCCTCTAATGCCACTGGCAATGATAGAGTTACAGACAGGCATCATCACTAAAGACCAGATCGTGCCCCCACCCTCCTCTTCATTCTCCCCCACAGGGAAATGTTTCAAACTGAGCAATCACAGAATCCCCAGGCAAAGCTTTTTATCTCGGCCTCTCTCACCTTTACCTGCCTGAAGTGTGTTCAACCACAGGAGGTGCAGTTACCGTTAATGGACGAGTCTGCAACAATTGTTTCACATTATCTCAGAAACTGGGTAGCGACAGAGACATAAAATCAAGCATAGATAACCTCACATAGCCCACAGACTCTGTACTTTAATTTCAAGCAAAACAAGTTTTTAATCCTTTTCTTTTTTTAGGATCCCCCTGTGTCATTGGTTGGCTGCTGCATCTTGAAGCTATATGTTCTTCGCAGCTGACATTTGTTGCACGCATAAATCAAATAAGATGAGGCATGTGGTACACGGAAATGTAAATGTAAAGTCTCTAGATAGAAAAGGGTTATTATAGGGAAGGTGAGCCTATTGTTATTTTGCTCTTCCATTTATTTTCTCTTGAGTTAGAAAAGACTACCTAGCTTATTATAGGCTCAGAAAACTAGTTCTGCACATGCTTGAATTTATACATATAAGTGGAAGCATCCACATTGTTTGCATTTTCTGATTTATTGTATTGTCCTTAAAACTAAGCAGAATCATACCTCTAGTACTCATAAACAGACTGCATTGTTTTCCTGATGAAATAGAATGCCTTGGTAAAGCAATATATCTATGTCTATATAACTACAGCATCTATCTATCTATCTATCTATCATCTATCTATCTATCTATCTATCTATCTATCTATCTATCTATTTTTTAGACAAGGATGCACCAAATCCAAGATTCATTTTGGGATTTGGCTGAATCCCAGAGATGTTTGCAGGATTTTGATTCCTCCAAATCCTTAGTCTTCATCCAAACTGCAACTGATCCCTTAAAATCACATGCCTGTACTGTCACAAATTATTTTTCTGATTATTTTTTTTAAATCATTTGATTTTAAGGCACTAGGTTTGGATTCAGCTGTTTATTCTGCCGAATAATTAGCTGAATTCATTTTTTGCAAAGAATTTGGTATTTATGCATTGAGTGCATCGCTATCTGAGATGTTCCAAGCACAGAATACATGTATCCATGTACTGTACTGTCTAGTCAAGGGAAAATAATGATAAAATGAATACTTTATAGGTTTATGAACAGAGAGTGCTCTACAAAAATGTCTGAAGGAATACTCCAAAAGGCCTATACAAGTGAATTGTAAGTGCTAGAAGTATTTGTAGGGGATTTTGTAGAGCATTGTCTTCTCACGCTCATAAACACCATAATCACATGATACTTAAAGAGATTCTGCAAAATGTGGCTTCTTTGCACATACCCCTACTTGCAGCACAGACAATATGAATTGATGTCAGGCAAGGTAAGATAGTGGCTGCAAAGGCTGGGGAAGCAGGAAAATAATTTACCTTTGTATACAATTGTATTAACACTTTGGTGGAAATTAATATAGTGTTTTAGGATGCCATAAGCAGGTCAGAATAGACTGAGGAGAGACATATCTTTATTTGGCTATTGCAAAAAAACATAAAAAACTTGAGAAAAGTTTGATTCCTATCTTAGCATAAAGCATAGATATCTTAATATAAAGCAAAGAAGCTAGGCCCACAAGAAACAATATACCATGTCAGAGCCTAATAGGAAACTGTAGATGTGCTATTTACAATGTATTAAAGTGTAGTCTGCTCCAAATTAAATATTAGACATCACAGATGCCAACAGCTGGGGTTGGGATGCCCTTTTTCTTCAATTGTCAGAATAAGGGTGTTGCAACAACTCTCAAAGTGTAGTCTGAGGGGACACAAAGTGTTGGCTCAGTAAGGGGCAAATTTATCAAGGGACGAATTTCAAGGGTTAAAAAACCCTTGAATTCGACCCTCGAACTAAAATCCTTCGAATATCGAATTCGAAGGATTTACCGCAAATACTTTGATCGAACAATCAAATACAAATTGTTCAAACGATTTTAAGCGATCGATCGAAGGTTTTTTATTCGACCACAAAAAACGTAGAAAAGTGCTGGGGAAGGTCCCCATAGGCTAACATTGAACCTCGGTAGGTTTAAAGTGGCGAAGTATGAAGTCTAAGTATTTTTTAAAGAGACAGTACTTCGATCATTGAATGGTCGAATAGTCGAACGTTTTTTACTTCACATCGTTCGAATTTGACCAATTCGATGGTCGAAGTACCCAAAAAAATACTTTGAAATTAGAATTTTTTTCAATTCTAATTATTCCCTCGAGCTTAGTAGATCTGCCCCTAAGTGTTCCTGGATAAACTGTTGTGTGATCTGACAATACAATATCAGCACACTGTCAATTACTTGGCAATGAGCATGCAGAATTTCATCACCTGGGGGGTTGAGATGGCGAAAAGTACAAAAGTGGGTTCTATGCAAGAACATAAAGCCATAACTTCTGCCTAATATCATATCTCGAAGAAGGCTTCTGAATTTTGTGATAAAACAGGTAACCCTTTCACTGCCCATACATAAGCAACAGAGATAGAGTTACTTTACTCAGGTGCAGATATGAATAAAAGGGCAAGTGTCTTCTTACACTGCTTTAACTAATATAAAATGGGCTTGCATTTCATAAGTAACATGAATTTTTCATGTAGTTAAACACATAAAACCACAAGCCAAACCTAAATTACCCCTTGGGATCCTTCAAATTCTTTTGAGGCTGTGGAGTCAGCCCGGATGAAACACTTGACATGTCTATGTCAGTAACTTCAGCCAGAAGAGACTGTGAAATTCATGCTGTCTGTGTTGAAAGCCCTAACCGAGTTTTCTTTAGGATAAAGTCATGCTACATCATAAACAGGCCTTCTTACTTAAAGCAGTATATCAGTTTCATCAAAACAAGGAATTGTACTTCCAGCATTTTATAACCCTCCATCTACAGAGGAAGAGCATCAATGGGACATTGCTGATGCAGATGCATTATGAGCTCTCTGGAGACAATGGAATATAACTTCAACACAGATACATTACAGGTGATCCCAAGAGAGGACAAAGCGGGGTAGCAAATTCCCATGACAGTATCCCTTTAAGTCAAGCTGAAGTCAGACTCCCATTTTTCCATGTACCTGTGGTTCTTTTCTACATACATTCAAATTAGGAATAGTAATATTGGCCTTGAACATACTATTTGTGGAGGTGAAGCTTTGGAATGCCCGGATGAATTTGTGCTGGTAGAGTCCCTTAGCACAATGTCCAGGACAGCAGTAATGTCAAGGACTCCAGTTAGTTTTGTGTTTATATTATTTATATTTTATTTATATTTATTTGTGAATGGACACTGGGGATTCCTTAGGAGGGGTTGAACTTGATGAACAGTTGTCTTTAGTGTAATTATGTACCCTACAGTGATTTTAATGTATCCTTTATTTACTACTCATGCAGCTAAGGTGAGGGAAAATGGGGTGATGCTAGGTTTATTGATGGTTTGCTGTTTACAGTCCTCCTGTCCATAAAAATAAGCTGATTCTAAGTAAGGTCTTCCCTTCTAGTTCCCATGTTGATTTGAGGATTACTGAGGTGCAAGTGGACTGTGGATTTATTCACTATGCAGGAGGCCACTCAAAGAAGAACATTCATGCATGTGGAACCTTCCTAAACAGCACTGTCATTTAACTCTGATGGGCACCGCAGAGACTGATCTTTATCTGTGCACAGCGGAACCCCCTCCTATACTGGTTCTGCATTAAAAGGAACGCCTATTTACAATAATGAAAAAGAAGCTCTAAGCTCTTTGGTTTTGCAACAGCTAATACATTAAATAGTGTCCATCACTGGCATAAATAACTACACATCACAAAGTTAATCCCGGGTTATCCCAGAACTTTGAACTTTGATGAAGTGAAAATGCAATTGTGTCTTCCATTTCTAAATCTCATTAAATACATCTCACTGGTTTTGGAGAGAACATCAAAAACGTCATGCCGGAATACTTTTAGGTTTTACTATTTCCCATGAGCTTGAATTGTTGGTCATAGTGTTATCCACAATGTTGGACCATATCTTACTGCGCTCATTCGCCATTTTTACCAATAAATAATGGACTTGATGGAGGCACTTGAGTCTAAGGGTAGAACTACATGGATGTTTTCGGCACAATCCGAAGCGCTACAAAAAAACGCTGGTGTCAAATCGCATGTGACGGAAAGTCGGATGGTGATGCAGCGTTGATCCGACGAGGCACGACTGTCGGATGCAGACGCTACACGATGCGTCTGCATCCAACAGTCGTGTCGCGTTGGATCAACAATAAATTCACTTACAGTACCTTATTTCCGTTGCACGCGATTTGATGCAGGTGTTTTGTTGCAGCGTGTCGGATCGTGCCGAAAACATCCGTGTAGTTCTATCCTAAAACAAACCAGTGCAAATTATAACATTACCAGACAAATGTTCTCCTTATAGACTACTCTACATAGACAGGTTACTCATAGTATTCCATTGCACTACACAGTTTTGCCTCACTATTTAGCCTGTATCCCTGCAATTCTCTCTAATTTAGAATTTGGACTGGCCTGACTCTCAAAATCTAATACAAAAAAATGAATGCACAATTACAATATACAGTAACATATTCATTTGGAGTGCAGATTGAAGTGGATTAAGCACTAAGATCTGTTTGCATATACTGAGGCCCTCAACCAGGCTCTCCTATACTGGGAATACAAAGTAGAGACAATAATACCTATAAAGTTGCAGAGGGGTGTTCCCATGCTTAATCGCAAATCTGATCCTACTCTGTGTTCTCAGCACCATAATAAAACCAGGGAACACCCCACTTCAACTTTACAGGTATTATTGTCTTTACTTTGTATTTGGATACATACAGTATACTGGTGGCAGAGAAGGTCGGCTTTAATACCTGCCATCCCCTGAGTATTTATTCTACAGCAGAACCCCCACATTAAGTTTTTCAGGGGACCAGAAAAAAATGGTGTAAAATCCAGGAAACTGTATGATGGAGATTATGGCATTACTCTTTGTTTATTGGTGGAACTGAAAAAAAAAGTGTAAAATTGGGGTTTACTGTATATCTCCTATACCTTGGCCACCACAAAAAATTCTGAGTCCTCCGTCTCTAGTGTTCTTCCTCTGGGTCAAATTGTATATTTTTGAGAACACAATAAATACAGATCCCATTTTAGTGAGGCGACATGTACAGACTGAACAACAGTAATGCAAGCACCTCACCTGCCCTAAGCAGCCATTACGTTTTTAATCCGTGAGGTTTTATTTCCAAGACCCTCTGGCATCAAGCTAAAGCAATTGCCAAATTTAGCATCATGGCTATACAAAGTCCAGAGGCTAAATGAACACCCCACTGGGATAAAATTACAGTGACACAGAAAGCTTTACACATTCACAGCACATAAAGCTCCCATCAGAACATAGGTTGCCATGCAGTGCTCTGGACCTTGAAAGCATAGGCTGTTCTGCTAATGGGTGCTCCCTCCTTCTCCTACTCCCCCTGATTTTCTCAGAACTTTTCAAATGTGCATGATGACTGCTTGTCAAGGTTAGCAGCTCTGCTCTGGCCAGTGTTTCTCAGCGGGAAGTGTTTATTTTATTTCATAATATTTTACTAGGAAACACACAGAATATGTGAAAAACTTGCTCTCAGACATATCCTGGATTCTGGCACACAGACCATGCTCTGTACAATACAAGCGGAACAGGCAAAAGTGCAAAGTATTAACCGCTTGCAGGTTGGGACTGCAGTTCTTCTGCACACATATGTGACAATTGCTGCCTTCCAGGTACTGTGAAGAACGGTCACTAAACTCTACAGGCAGCCAGGGCCGGATTTACATAGCGGACGCCCCTAGGCCCACTGCCATTTGTCGCCCCTGTCCCCTCCCCTTTATTCGTGCAAATTTTCATGGAGATTGTATCTCCTGTGCATCCCCAGTGTTTTTGAACCAATGTGGGTGTGGTTGGGCAGCATGCCGCCCCCTTAAAATCCTGCCGCCCTAGGCCCGGGCCTAGGTGGCCTTCCCACAAATCCGGGCCTGCAGGCAGCTGCTGGATGACAATGTAAGCACAATTCACTATCTGGGTTGTAAAATATAAGAGCATGGGACATTCTTCTGCATACTTGAATTTTTCCCCATACAAGTGGAAGATTCCATATTTCTTGCAATGCTCATTTGTCAATAGACAAAATGAGTTCAGATCATAAGTAATTAGA
The DNA here is from genome assembly GCF_017654675.1 of Xenopus laevis. Lineage (NCBI taxonomy): Eukaryota > Metazoa > Chordata > Amphibia > Anura > Pipidae > Xenopus > Xenopus laevis. The sequence goes on from NC_054372.1 coordinate 135,979,818, forward strand.
GCTTCTCTATACAGTAGTTTTCAAGCAATATGGCACGTGTGCACACTCAATTGTGAATATCCAGTGTATATGACACAGCACAGCTTCAAGGAATATTTATCTAAAGGGCCAAGGTTTGGCGGGAAACGTTGCATGTACCCAATCAGAAGCCAATGTTACTACAAAGGCTTTTTATTTAAATATTCCTTGAAGCTGTGCTGTGTTATACACAGGGTATTCACAACTGAGATGGAAAGTGGACCACGGAACACGAGCACCGATAATTACTGAAATTGGATGCTGGTGAGTGCTGACTGAACTATAACGTGTGCACACTCAAACAGCCTATTATAGTGAAATACATATCAACTGGGTATAATTATTCCTACAGAAAAGCCGGCACTGTAACATAGGGCTACGCATTAACATATATTTCAATTTCCACCTTTTATTTAAAAAAAAATTTAAAAAAAGCACAATTTCCTTTCCCTTGAGAAACTGTAAGTATTAGGAGCTCATGATATTACCCAGATAACGCATATACTTATTGTGTTTCCTCTATTATTATACTAAAATGATTGACACTGCTAACAGGCCATCCAGAGCACAAAGACAGCAATACTAATATTATACAGTACCTGCAGCCTACTCTACTATTTGCCATCTTTCTCTGTGGGAATTGAGATGTACTACCTCCCGAGAAAGTGGGATTCTGGTTTTATTCTTTACATCTCAATGTAATCTCAACACATTATTATTCTTTTTATGGCTAGATTTAGAAACAATAATATAGGCTGGCTCCATAAAATTATTCATATGGATGTGAATATAGATTAGTCCAATAGTTGAAATACAGTATACCAACATATTAAAATTAAAAAAAAATATTGTTTTGTAGCTACTCAATGTCAGCAGCACTGCCTCTGAGTGATGATTTTTGATTGGTCAGTAATGCTAATATAATGCAACTTAGTGAGATAGTAGGCATGGCCCTCTGAATTATTTGACACACTTGAAGTTGATGGGACTGGCAGTTCAACAATAGCCTGAGAAATTGCCTCTGGCATACAGTAAGTGCAGGCTGAGGCTGGGTTACATATCAGTGATTTCTATTTTTATTTAATTTGAAGCAGAAGTCCTGTTTTTGTTGTAGTTTCTTTTAACTGCAGACATGAAAAGTCTATGAATATACTATATTAAATAAGCAGTGTCAGTAAGCCCTACAAAACATAAGCAACCGTATTTTAAATAAAAACACGCTTCCAAGTGCTTGCAAATGCTTTTAAGGGCTTTAAATGCTTTTTTTTTTATAGCCATACACCAATTCCTTGTAACTTTATGGCCCTGCATCTAAGGCATAGTTAGATTGTAAGCTCTACAGGAAAGTGATTAAATATGCAAGGATAAAATTATACAGCACTTTAGTGTAAGTAGTAACATTATATAACAATGAAACGGCTCTCGCAAAATAGCTCCCTTTGTTCTTAGTGTTCCACTTTTTCTTTTACAAGTCTGCCAAAAATGCTGGGGCTTTATTAAGAAACTATAATAATAATCACAGTGGGGGCAGACAAGATTAGCAAGCTTATTTTAAAGGTCTTAAGCAGGAAAAGATTGGAATGTCATTTGCTTCAAACCGCTGTGCTTTAGCACCGTCTCCTGGACATTCTTGACAACAGCAGACAGTTCTGCAATTAGAATTAAATTAGTAACACATATTTCTAGTTAGTTCTATCACTTCCTGCCTGTTATATTAAATAGATACTGACACTAGAAAATAATTTTTTTTTGTATCTATCGTAACATTGTCTTTGCATACTATTTATAATATTGCCAGAAATGTATTTGTCTGATGCTTTCACATTACCTATCTTAGCCCCATATTCAGGGGCGCTGCTGCTAGGAGGTGACTTGAGAGACTCGTCTCACGTGGTAGCTGCCTGCAAGTTACCAGGGGTGGCAAAAAAAGCTGCTCCTGGTAACTTTAAAGGAGAAATAAACCCTTTTTATTAAAATCCCCTACTCCCTAGCCTACATAGACCCCCTCTCTCTTTTCCCAAAGATTACGAAGAGAATAAGATGGTGCACTCTGATGCCCTGAATCTGCAACGAGGGGTAAGTAAAGACTTAGGGGCATTTACCCAGGGTAACACCTAGGCTGGGGGGAGCAGGGAGGGGGTCTATGTAGGATAGGGGGTAGAGACTTTTCATAAAAAGGGTTTGATTCTGCTTTAAGAGCCGAAAATTCTGATTTTTAAATTGGAATTTCCACTCTCTGCTATGCTGCCCCCCTTACCCATGAGGGGGGAGTGGGCGGCATCAGAAAGGAGCCCTGAAATACTCCTGCCCATGTTCCTGTATGAGAGGGCTGCCATATTTGTGCAGCTGTATTACCTTAGCATCAGAAACTGTAACTGACAGTCAGGTTGGCAAAACAGTCAGGTTTAGGAACTTCAAGTAACAATTAGAACTATCAGCGAAAAATTATCAATATGAGCTATATGTAACTTTTAATGTAGATTAATATTTTGAAAATATATTTTTTGTGTCAGTATCACTTTAAATAAAAGCCTTTCTTGGATTAAGTCTTATATTTCAGATGGATTTATATTTTCTAAAGTGTCACACATATAGATGGGCTCTCAAACATTCTCAGTAGGAAAAGGCCAGGGGTTGCTTCACCAATAAGGCGAGTTGAGGCTGTCGCCTCAGGCGGCAGCACCCCACTGGGTACCAGGGGCGGCAAAAATGCTACTCCTGGTACTTTAAGGGCGAATTTCCAGCGGAGGGGGGGCAGCAGCAACTGGTGCTGCCTCAGGCGATGGAGGGTCCAGGATTGCCCCTGGAAAAGGCTTACTACCAGGGCTGAAGATTTTGAAGTTGGGACCCTCAGCAGCACATTAAAGTGATAATGACACTATAAACTACTTTTTAAAACATGAATATATATTAAAAGTTGCCTATAGTTACCTATAGATAATGTAAAAGCATAGTGCAAATACTTTATAGCAAAGTTATAAGTAGCTTTCAAAGGCAATATTATGATAGATGTAAAAAAAATTAATTTCTGGTGTCAGTATCTCTTTAAGACTCAGGATCTCAACTTATAAGACAAGTCCTACTTAAAGGGGAAGTAAACCATTATCAAGGGCATACACACTAGTCTATGACCACATGGGCCATCTTTTAGTGTCCATATGCTGCTCCCCAATCACCAAGAGCAGAAGTGACACAGCTAAAGATGGCAGCCACCAACACCAGTGCAGTCTCCATTTGAGATTCAAGCAGAGTTGATGTAAAAGAAAAAGGTACAGTATATTTGATGCAAAGGTGCCTTTATTCACTAACACACGACTAACAAAAGAGCCTAAAAGCTCTTTTTCAAGTGTATGCCCAATGGTATTCTTTACCCACACTTGTTGAAACTAGATTGATGCTTTGGATGGAAGCAGGGTAATAAGATACCTAAAGAACTTTTAAAGGGTAAACGCTACCAGATTACTTTGTTCATTATATCTGATCCCAGTAATGGAACTGCCATTTGGGCTGGGATGTGACTGTGGGCTTAGGTATAGATGGAGGGTGAGGACGGCCCACCCAGTGCAAATTTTGCACCTGGACCTCTAGGAGTTTAGATATGTCACTGTCCAGTCCTGTTTGAGGACACAAGCCATGGCAGAAAAGCATTGCTTTGAAACATGATTGTTTCCTTGCTTTTATGTGAGAAGCAGCAACATGTAATAAGGCTGTTTTGATCACTGCAAAGCACCATGGTGGCAAAACAGCAGGTAATTTAAATTCCTGGCTACAACAGGATTACCCACTGTAGGCTTCCAAGCAGGCCACTGTAGGCTTCTGGGGTTTCAGTTAAACCCCAGACCTTATTTTTTTATTTGCTATGAGGTTTTGATGAGAGAGCACCACTACTGACTTGCTTCTGAGAACACTGCCCCTAGTGAATGTGTACAATTGTGCCCCATTGTGTCCCTGTTATGTGAATGATTAAGTATTCCAGGTCCTGTATTGGAGATGCAGTTCCAGTTGGCACCAGGTTTACTTACTCTAGTGCAGAACCACTTTGTCCCTTCTGCATGTACGTCTGAATGGCTGAGTTGCAAAACCTTTGGGCAGGATGGAAAGATATAAATCCTTGGGTAAAGAGATGTCAGAACCACACATGAGCAATCTTAAGTGCTGCTGTAAACCTTATTCAGGATCAGATTGAGGATATACCAAGTGACACAAAAGCCGGAGGCTAATTAACCACCAAATGTAGCCTTTTAAAAAGGATACTTGAAAAAAAAAATATAAACCCTATTTTTAGGTAGATTTCAGTCCACCTTATATTTTTATAAGGCTTCCGTTTTATATTGGCAGATGGCAGTGCTGCATTTTATTTCCATGCAGTGGGCTAAGTATTCAATATGGTAAATGTCAGGGACTGTTTTCTATTAAAATTATTGTTATTTATTTATTCAGAGAAGTTTATCAGCCACATGGGAAGCCTTGGGGTTGCTTGGGGGTTACCAGTTAGTGTTTATACATATGAGTGGCAGCAGTTATGATTGATCAGACAAGGAAATCACATTCATAGACCAAAGCAGAAAATTGCAATTGCACTACTGAAGATATTATTGTTCTACCTACTCTACAAAGTAATTGTTTGGTAGCAATAGCTGCTTACAGGAGACACTCCTAGTGGTACATTAATAAGCACCACTCATTAGAAGTCAAAAATGACATCACTTGATGATTGTCCTATTTGCACTATTTATATTCTGATGTAGGCTCATTTGCTCCTATGAATAAACACAATGCAGTTAAATAAGACTCCCTTTGCAGAATTACCTATACTTATATATAATATTAATGTCCCAGCAGATCTTCAATTCCATCCAATATCTGCTTAAATTAACTGTTCTTTCATTGGCCCTCTGACAGTACATCAATACTTAAATTACTTTGCCTCACCTCTCTACCTGCACCGGGGTGATTATTGCATGTTTTGAGTTTGAGACAAAAAAAAACCTGGCAAAAGAGGGTGATGCAGGTACTGGTTACACAAATAGTTTGTTTCAGAGCCGAGACCTGCACTAGGAATATACCGGTCTTCTTGTGTTCATTAGAAGAGTGCTGGGCATGTGGCTACAAGTTTCTAGTGGGTAATGAAAAACTGTATAATACTGCCATAGTCTTGTGGGGCACTGGTATTCACCGTTTATAAGGGGAAAATTACCAAACCATGGATTAAAGTTGGAATAATGTACGGACTATTGTAAAATATAAATATATTATGTCCTGGAGGCATTCAGTGACCATATAAAGGCACAAAGCCTGGTTGTGGAAGTCCAATGTGACCATCAATATCCTCATATTTTACAACAGGTGTATATTAATTATTATAATACACAAGTTTCAGTGAGTCATGTGGCATCACTAAGCTCCCATTATAACCGATAATATCACTAAATATCGTTTATATGGTGAATAAAATACCCCATTTAATGGGGTTCTGGTGTTTGGCTCCGAAAGGTGTTGCTGAAATACAAAGATTAGATACCAATGACGTGGAGTCTGTACCTGACGTATTCTGTTATTGTAATGGTTAGGGCTGGACTCATTTTTCCTGGGAATCAGCTAAAATGGTTTCTCTCACAGCACTAAAATTCCAATTTTCTGGAAAAAAATGTGGGACTTTTATATTAGTTTTTAAAGGGTATAACGAATATACCAGCACTTGATGCATTGCTTTACCTTACAATTCATTTTTGTATCAATACTGAAGAGCTTGGGTTGCATACAGAATGAATAAAGACACTTACAAGGGCACCAGTAACCTTTTAAGAGAGCTCTCCACATTTAAGGATAATAAATTAAAACAAAGTGTAGGGGCTCAGCAGATTCCTAGGATACTATTCTATGCAAAAGCCCCGATTAGGCACACGCCGCTAGACGCTGTCTAATGCCACCCTGCTAAATGTAGAAAAAATGATCTATTAAATATTAATATCAGATAGAAACAGCTTACAGTTTTAATTAAATAAGTCCTGTCTGGTTGAGGAACTAAAGCTGCCTGTCGGGCAGAACTGTATAAATACAGCAATGAAACAAAATACAAATTACATCCTTATATAGTAAGAATTCAATTAAACACAGTCCTTACACTTTCCATACTGCAACAAGACAGACAATTTGAGTGTTTACATCCTGGTATTTGAAGGCCGCCGGTGCCTGTTGGTGGGTTTATGTGTCATAATGACCTGGATTAATTTGAATATAATTTAAAAAGATATATTAAAAGGAGAAATACACCCCAGGATATTTTTTCACAGATACATATATGCAGTTATGGGTGATATCTGTAATAATAGTAAGAACGTTAAGATTGCCATATATGGGCTGATTACAACTTCTGACTCGACAGCTTATCGGCCCATCTCTATGGGGCCTTCAGTAGGTCCTGCTTGATTGAAATCTATCCAGGAGGTTTGAAAATGCAGTTGGTCGAGGACTGTATTGGCACATTGATGTAGCCCTTGTCCAGTGCACATGGGCGGATTCTCACTTAGACTAGGGAAAGCTAAAGGTGGCCATAGACGCACCAATAATATTTATGAAAAAATGTTGTACGATATTTGGAACGTGTATGGTTGGAAGAGGAGCTAACCGATATTATCAAAAGACACGGATAAGCCTTCCCAAACCTGGCTTAAGCCACCTTAAAGGGATACTGTCATGGGAAAAAACTTTTTTTCAAAATGAACCAGTTAATAGTGCTGCTCCAGCAGAATTCTGCATTGAAATCCATTTCTCAAAAGAGCAAACAGATTTTTTTTATATTCAATTTTGAAATCTGACATGGGGCTTGACATTTTGTCAATTTCCCAGCTGCCCCAAGTCATGTGACTTGTGCTCTGATAAACTTCAATCACTCTTTACTGCTGTACTGCAAGTTGGAGTGATATCACCCCCCTCCCTTTTTCCCTCCAGCAACCAAACAAAAGAACAATAGGAAGGTAACCAGATAGCAGCTCCCTAACACAAGATAACAGCTGCCTCGGAGATCTAAGAACTACACTCAATAGTAAAAACCCATGTCTCACTGAGACACATTCAGTTACATTGAGAAGGAAAAACAGCAGCTTGCCAGAAAGCATTTCTCTCCTGAAGTGCAGGCACAAGTCACATGACATGGGGCAGCTGGGTAATTGACAAAATGTCTAGCCCCATGTCAGATTTCAAAATTGAATATAAAAAAATCTGTTTGCTCTTTTGAGAAATGGATTTCAGTGCAGAATTCTGCTGGAGCAGCACTATTAACTGATTCATTTTGGAAAAAAAAATTTTTTCCCATGACAGTATCCCTTTAAGCCTTCCCAAACCTGGCTCATAATAAAAATTCAAGAGAAGAAAAAAACAAAACAAAAGAGCTTTGCTTCCTTTTCCCCTGCCCTCCTCAAGATGTCCCGGTACAGCCTCAAGAGGATTGGCTAGGCTGGTGGAAGAAATGTGAAGCTTCCTGCAGCCTAGCCAATCCCCTAGTGGCAGGACTGGAACTTGCACTTTGAGGAGACAAAAAAGCTAAAGTTTAGTCTGTGTCTGCTGCCATGATTAACTGTTCCTGGGTTATGTGTGTCGGGGCCAGCACCTAAGTACCCTTTTTTCTTTATTCCTTTGCTTTAATTCCCTTCTGCCCCTTTCCCCGCCAGCCTGGAAACCAGTAAAAATATAGTAGAGCATGTATATCAAGTTAGGGGAAAATGATGTCAGAGCACAGAAATATGGAGGGGGGGGACCAAAATGCAAGTTTACTTATAAAAAATCTCAATGTACCAATGGTATATGAGAGAGAATACATAAAGACTTTCCCAGTGTATCAAACATCTGCTGGAGATGTCAATGAGAAGTTGGTACCCTGATACACACGTGGTGGGCATGTCCCATTGTACAGACATATTGGAATAAAGTCAATCAGCTTATAGAGGAAATCACGGGAGTATCCCATGTATTTTGGCCCGAAATGGCCTTATTAGGCCACTTCATACAACAAATGGACAATAACTCAAAAAGACTAACCAGCCAAATACTATTGGCCAGCAGAAGTCTACAAGCACAAAACTGGAAGAGGACTTCACTTCCAACAACAAAGGTAATAAAAACGGAAGTGCAACGTATACAGTTATATGAACGAACAGTCCTATAGTCCACCTAATAATCCTAAAATACCAGTACCTACTGCTCAGTCACAGACGAGGAGATACAGAGACCTAGAGTTTGAACAATATATTCCTATCTACGGTTCTTTTATCTAGTGAAACCTTGGATGCCAGCACTCCCTTCAGGTACTCCCTCTCCTTCCTGCTCCCTCCTCTCCCTTCTTCTTCTTCTTCTTCTTCTTCTTCTCCTATTCTGAAAAGAAATGTTGTTAAAAACCTGAAAATTGTTAATAAAAAAAAAAAAAAATCTCAAAGAGATCTGTGAAGTGACAGAAGAGAAGATGAATTGGGTAAATGAAACAAAAGAAAAGGGGGTAAAAAAATAGAATGTATAGGTGATGGTGGAAAGCAGTATAAAAAGAGAGAGACAAATTAAAAATGAGGAATACAGTAGTGGCACCTGCAGATGAGAAACTAGTAAGAGAGCCAAAGAATAAATGTAGAGTACATGGGACAGCCGAAAAAATTGCGCTTTCTTCTATGACAGAAGCAGAGAAGTAAAATCAAAGCATGCTGGCAAGGAGTGGGTTAAGTTGCCTTACTTAGCACAAAAATCACCCTCTGCCTATGCCAGTGTGTTTTCGTAGACCCTGCTGGATGTGAAACGTGTGGCTCTCTTATCATACAAATGAGCCATGGCCATTAGGAGTCCTTCAAAGCATATCACATATACAAACTATTGTGAATGGAATAAAGTTGCTATAACAACATTAAAGGGATCCTGTCATAAGAAAACATGTTTTGATTTTACAAATGCATCAGCAAAAATCTATTTTTCAAAAAAGCAAACACATTTTTTCCTATTTTATTTTGAATTTGATGTGTTCTTAGTCTTCCGGGTGCCCTCTGCCATGTGACTTGCTCTTATTACTGATGCAAGTTGGAGTGTTATCACCCCCCCCAGCAGCCTAACAACAGAAAAATGTGTAGGTAAGGGTAGAACTACATGGTCGATTTAGGTTCGATCCGACGCCAAGCAACGAAGATAAGGTTGTAGGAATGTGGGATGTAGTCACTGCGTGCATCCGACATGACACGACTGTTGTGTCGGATGACTTCATCCGACATTTCTATTTCTTACCTTATTTCCGGCGCATCCAACTTGATGACAGCGTTTCATCGCGTGGCGTCTGATCGGACCTAAATCGTCCATGTAGTTCTACCCTAACAGGATAACTCCCAGACACCTGCACTGCAAAAATGTACATACACTGTGTAATTTAGTAAAAAAACGACACCATAAAAATAATGACAAAATCCCTTACATATTGTACATTTATATACACCTGTAAATCTTTATTTAACATCAGTAATGTTTTATAACTTGTATATAATAAAAAAAAAAACAGCCTACCACAGAGGCTGTGAATATCGAGTAGATATACAATACTCCCAAAATCCTAGATCATCCGAAGATGATGGGAGTTGAACTTCCATAGCAATTGTATAGTAACATGTTTCCTTCCCAGAGCGCTTTCTTAATCTACTTACATAGACCTCCTCTAGTGTTTTTGCCTAGGCTTAAGAGAATGCGCCTGGTACTGTAATGGAGATAAAAGAATAAGATGAATGCAATGGATTGTGGGAGCTGTTAATACATTTACGTATTGCTTACCTGTGTATACAAATGGCAAAACTTAAGTAAACATTACAAGCTTAAACGAACATAAGAAAAGGAAAAAGAAAAGTTGTACTGTTTTTATTTTGGTCAGGTTCCTCCTCATGAAATAACACTGATAATAAAAATGGCATTGAGTAGACTCAAAATATATATACATTTAAAATAACTTTTGTCATTAAAAATAACCATTGCACATTCATATTTCCTCCCATTGCAGAAATCAGTCATTAGAACTAGCCAGACTAATTTCTATTCATATGTCTTCTCTCTCACACACACACGTGCATACACACATACACACACGTGCATACACACATACACACACGTGCATACACACATACACACACGTGCATACACACATACACACACGTGCATACACACATACACACACGTGCATACACACATACACACACGTGCATACACACATACACACGCACAACTTCAGTTAAAAAAAAAAACAATTTCAGTCTGCCATGCTGGTCAGGAACTTCTTCTGTAATCCGACTAGTTATGTATAAATGTAGGTGTCCATGCAATAGTGCAAGGCCCCAGGAAATGCTACAGCAGAACAGTTAGTGTTGGACCTCCAAAGAGGGAGTTTATGGCTAAGTGCTATACGTGGTGACACGTTAATTTAGATGTGGTTTTCATCTTGTTTCCAGTTCTGAGCATTTTCCTGTCTTTGGTTATAAGACTGGACTTGTGGCATATGTCCGAGAGGCACCACAACATCTTCTGAATGTTGGGGGGCTTTGTTAAGCTCCACCACCCGAGGGACCACCACAGACCATCGATCTATAGGAAGAAAAAACAGCATATGATGTAAAAGCTGTGCAGTGCAAGTGTATTTCTGCTTGTTAAAAGGTCAGGTAGTAAAACAACAACAAAATATCATTTTAGAGGGGTCACTTAGAACGGATTACAGAAATCACTGTTCCCTGCTAGATTTTAATACAAAGCCATGGGTTTTACGTGGATTATCTGATGTCCTCACTTTCCTCTATGACATTAGTTCCCGGAGGAGAACTAAACCCTAAAAATGAATATGGTTAAAATGCCATATTCTACATACTGAACTTTTTTCACCAGCCTCAATTTTCAGCTTCTCAATAGCCGCAAATGATCCAGGACTTCAAACTTGTCACAGGGGGTCACCATCTTGTAAAGTGTCTGTGACACTCACATGATCAGTGGGCTCTGAGCAGCTGTTGAGAAGCTAAGCTTAGGGGTAGTCACAAATTTACAAGCAGAAAATGAGGTTGGCCTGTAATATAAGATGATGCTACAGGGCTGATTATTAAATTCTGATGCTAGTTGCACTGGTTTCTGTACTGACATGTAGTAATTATCTGTATTAATTACAATTATTATTGTGAAATTCTATTTGTACACTTCTGTTCAAGCCCAAAACATAATATACAACACTTTCAGCTTACTTCTTTAGTTAAGCTTTTGTTCACCTTTAAGATCACATTTGTAGCTGTGCACTACCCCATAGCAACCACCCTACTTTCATTACTGTTCCTGCACTAGATTTATTATAGCCACGTGTTGATTGCTTGCAACTGGTTTAGCCCTGATCCAATGTTTATCACAATAACCCCATGCTATCTTTAGATACAGCAGTGCCCATGGGATCATTTACCTCTCCTTAAGCGGCCCACAGTCTGAGAGAAACCGTAATACTGATAATTGTCATTTCTGCCAGGATCCTCGTTAATGATACCAAGATTCTGATTCCAGTGGGACCAATTCACCTCATCTACCCTAAAATAAAGAGAAATCAGAAAATCATGGGCTAATGATCTTGTTTAAAATACCATGATTTGCTGGTAATGTCAGATGCAAAATTGCTTTATGCCTTCACTGTGGGGTGCAAACAGTTACAAGGGAGAAATGGAGCCCAAAAAACATTCTCCACTACAGTTGCCAATCATTTTCCATAATTTTCATCAATCTTTTTTATTTAAGCCTTGACAAAAGTTTTGGGGGGTTTTTGTCAGTCAGTTCACCCACTACTGATTTACTATAACCATAACAACATTCCACTTTCCTGTGGAAACAGGGGCAATCCGTGGGCTTAAAAGTTTAGCGTTGGAGCGGTCAAAATGGGCTGCATCACTAAAGCACTGAGCCCTATAGCGCTCTCTGCACTAGCAGAGTCGATTTTCTGGTTTAAAAAACAGAAATTTGGCTCTTAAAATTACAGGAGGCGGTTTTTAACCGCCGCTTGTAACTGGCCGCTCACTGCTGTCTAAAGCAAGGCTCTCAGGAGCGGCCCTGACTTCAAATCATTTCAAAGAATTTCTGACAGGAAAATAGCTGTTCCTTTGCTCTGGGAACAGGGTTAAACTCTAGACCACTGCAGAAAATCCAAAAACCATCAGTTTTGTTACTCTACTGAAAGGTGCTGCAAATATACAACTGATCACTCCACAGGCCAACTGGACAGATGCCACACAATGTGGGTACGCATATGAATGGCCAATTTATACTGACTGCTAGCATTCCCATACTTTAATGTGATCTTTTACGAGACCTGCACAGAACAATTGTCATACCATTTAGTCATATCCAATCAATTTGTACGTTCACATGAGCACTGTGTGCTTTAAAAGGTCACTAGAACAAAAGTGTGTAGCGGACTTTATGTTTGTAGATATAAGCAGTTGCATCACCATGACCTATATCAGCCGCATTCCCTACTGGGAGTCGTGTTCTTGAATAAAATGCAATTCATAAGTATCAACATCTTGCGTCTCATACTAAGCAAGCTATTACTTAACTGCCTGTTGAAACAAGTCAAGCTTTTCATCCCAGCACAGAATTAGTACATAACAGACAAGGTTCTAATGAGGTCTAATTATGAATCAATAACATATATTCCATTAAATGCGGTTATAATTGCCAGTCACTGCTTGTCTTTCATTTACTAGGAGATTTGAATACCATCTGTTAATTCATGCTGTGCCTTGTGGTATAGCTTTAGACTTCATTAATATGCAAATTAGGTTTATTTTCTAATAAATCTTGCCTAGGACAGATCGCTGACCCCTGCCTCTCTAATCATCATGAATGAAGCTTTAAGGAAGTTGATAAGGATAACCCTTTGCTGTACATGTTACCTGACACATCAAAACACTTAAAAGTTCTGCAGTAACCAGTAGAAATGTCACTAAAGAATTGATACAAGAATGCAACTGATAATTGATACAAAAGACAAAAGGGGCCCTGCTCAATAGAGCTTACAATCCCCAATGTTTAACTGTATCAGCCCTAAAAAACTAAGATCTTGCAAGCTGAACCCTCTACTCATGCCGTTTCTTTTTGCGAACCCTTTTTGGAAGTCCCATTTTTTTTATATTATATTAAAATGCTCTTTGCTTTGCCAGGGAATCTAAAAATGTATTGGACCTTAAAGCCTGGACACGTTTTTGAGCACTTTAATATCATTTAGCAAATGTTCTACAAGCAACATGAAATACATATAATTATTAACATATAATTAATTTTAATAATATATATAAATATATTATTATATAAAAGATGACTTAAAAACATGCAGAATTTTAAAAAGTACCCTCTGATAATATCTAAGCACTTGGTCAGTGGTTTTGTGTCTTTATATAGTCCTGTAACTCCTTTGGGACTTCCTTATATTTTATAACACAGGGTAGAATATTCATTATACAAGTAAGAAGAAACGGTATAATGTTGTTTACATTCCTTCCTTTAATTTTTTTTTAATTGGGGCCCCATAAAATATTTTTTTTAAAAAACATTGGCGCCAGGGCCCCCCTTACAAGTTAAAAAAAATGGGGCCCCAAAAAATATTTAAAAAAAAACAAAATCATTTTTGTCAGTGGAAATAAATGGTAATATTTTAAAGATGTGCTTGAATAAACACATTTTAGCATATTAGAATTGTCAGGTATCACTTGTGTTCATTACCTAAAACACCAGCGCCGATCTGGGGTGCCATCCAAATTCTTTCCAACTGTGACCATTTCTCCTGAACGGAAAGCTTTCCTCATACAGACTGGAAATGACCTCTCTATATCTAGGATTGTGGTAGCCCACTAATACAGACAACAACAAAAAAGGGATTAGGATACTAATGCTAAAGAGGAGTTCAAACGTATATATGGAAGTGTAGGGAAGGGTGTTTGTGCAAAATTATATTGTGTGTGTGTAAAATATATTATGGGCCTTATTTATCAAAATCCGATTTTTCTGATTATTTTAATCTAAAAAAACTGACCAAACTAGAATCCATGATTGGACCTTATTTATTAATAAAAAATCCCAGATCGGGGACAAATATGAAAAAATGGAGCGAAAATACAAATTGAATTTTTTCCTAGTTTTTTCCCGAATCGATCGATTTTTTTGGCCTTCTGCCCAAAAAGCCCAAAGTTTTCGAATTTTTGCCTGAAAAGTCTGAAATAGTTGAATTTTCTGGCTAATTCCAGCACAGACCACAAAAAATTCTAAATAGGATAGGGACCTCTCCCACTGACATATACAACCTCGGTAGGTCGGAGATGCCGGATTTTCAGATTCTGACTTTTTGCAGCATTTAAAGGGGTTGTTCACCTTCAAACAACTAGTTGGTTTCAGATAGATCATCAGAAATAACGACTTTTTCCAATGACTTTTCTATGTGTGATGGTTTTTCTAATATTGAAGTGTAAAGTGCCATTTCTCTCCTTCTGAAGCAGCTCTAGGGGGGGGGGTCGCCGATCCTGTAAACCAGTGATCCCCAACCAATAGCTCGTGAGCAACATGTTGCTCTCCGACCCCTTGGATGTTGCTCCCAGTGGCCTCAAAGCAGGTCATATTATTGAATTCCAGGCTTCGAGGCAGCATTTGGTTGTATAAAAACCAGGTGCACTGCTAAACAAAGCCTCAATGTAGGTTGACAATCCACATAGGGGCTACTAAATGGCCAATCACAGCACTTATTTGGCACCCCAAGAACATTTTTCATGCTTGTGTTGCTCCCCAACTCCTTTTACATCTGAATGTTGCTCACAGGTTCAAAAGGTTGGGGATCCCTGCTGTAAACTGTTCTAAATGGATACATTTAGTTTTATCTTTGTCCCTGCTGAGCAGAATCTCTGGGTTTCATTACAGGCAGCTGTTAGAATTGATACAATAGTTGCTAATACTCCAGAGATGCTGCTGAAAATTGTATCAACTCAATGTTGCAAAATTGTAACAGTTCAGAGTCTGCGCCTGAATTACTGAGCTGCCAGACTCAAACACCAGAGACAGGAACATTCACCTTTAAACGTAGATTCTGGAAAAAACTTAAAAAAATAAAATAAATAATGGAAAGTAATTGAAAAAAGTCTTTATTTCTGGGGAACAATCTAAAAACAACGGAATTGAAAAAAGTGTTTGGAAGTTGAACAACCCCTTTAACTTTAATAAATCCAGAAAGGTTATAGGTTTTTTTCATGGTCAAAAAAAAACTAGAATTTTTCAAATTTTTGGCATTCAGACTTTGATAAATAATCCCCTGTATATCAGTCTTCTACAAGCATTTACCTGCAGTTTCCAAATCTGCTTGCTTTCTTTGGACACCTGACTAACAGTCTCCCCCATTAAAGCGATTAACATGTTAAGGAGGAGAACAAAGGTAAGGATGATGTATGTCACCAACAGAATGATGAAGACAGCAGGGTACTTGGCACTGTTGATCATCTCTAGGTCTCCCATCCCAATGGTCAGTTTAAAGAGGTCTAGCAGGAATTTGCTGAATGTGCTGCTGTCCCGGCAGGATGGATATTCTGGAACAGTACAATTGTGATTTGCTTCAAGGCAGATCTCCAGGTCGGTGCAGGGAGTCAGCAAGGACACCAAAGCTGAGAGGAAAAAGAAATGCTGCAGTGTATGTACTGTACGCAACATGGGTCATTTCAAAATAACTTTTTGCTGGATTTGGCCACAATGAATATAAACCTGGGCACTTGTTTGGAAAATCTATTATAGAGGATATTTTATTTGGTCAAATACAGAAATCAGGGATTCAGAACATTTATAATAATTATATAAATCAGATCAACAGAACCCAATCTTATTTTGGTTGCCTTGTCAGTTTAACATAAGGCAACATTCACCCCATGGGCTGTTCCATTTTTTCAGAAAAGGGCAGTCTTTTAACAGTTAGTTGATAAATAGCCCCATGGCAACAATGGTTTTCAAGCTGAAACCTCAAAACAGTAGAACAGAAAAGGATCAGCCTCTAATTTTCAATTTCCTATACACAGTTGCTGAAATGAACCACACAGCGGAACTTCTCTTTAATTTGCAATCTCAAATTGCTACTGCTTTGTTATTTAAACATCCCAGTTACTACCATTTAAAGCCTGGGATTTGCCTTTTATTTAAAGACAACAGGACTATTCCAAGGACATTCTTTTGCTGCCCCTCACCACCATACACACCCAGCCATCCGACAAACATATCTCTAAGCCAGGGATGTCCAAAAGATAGATCGGGATCTACCAGTAGACCTTTAGCTGGTGATCAGTAGATCTCAAGACTCTGTCATGCTTTTCATTCAGATATTTATTATGATAAGGTTACATAAGAAATAGTTGTTTGTTAAATATTCATTTTCTCATAAAACATTTTGTCACGGTCAGCACCCAACACCAGAACAGATGCCAAGCACCCTGGTCTCAGCTCGTACTTCACCAGTTAAGTGACCGCCTTTGGCCTCGGGAGGAGCCCTCAGCTTACTCAGATGCCACCTGGACTTAACGAGAGGTGAAAGGTGTAAGTTCTGGCAGGCAATGGGGCACAACTGTTTACAAGGATGCTGGAAGATAGGAAGCCACCAGGAACTGGCAGGCCGGGCCAGCACAAGCAGATAGAATAGTCGGACAGGCCAGAATCAGGATAGAGATTGTAGAATAGTCGGAGAACAAGCAAGGTTTCAGGATAGGAGAGAACAACGTAGTTTCAGGCAGGCAAGGTCAGGATTGGAGAGGTCAGAGTAGTTTCAGACAGGCAAGGTCAGGATTGGAGAGGTCAGAGTAGTAAGCAGGCAAGCAAGGGTCAAACACAGTAGATCAAAACAGGAATCAAAAGTGATAACACCCAGGAACAAGCTAATTGAACCTAACAAATTCCCCTTAAATACTGTTTGAATTAGGCGCCATTGCGCGCTGACGTTACACACCAGCGTAACTGCGCCTTTAAGAAACGAGCGTGCGTGGCGCGCGCGCCTTAGAGGAAACCGGCACCAGGAATGAAGGAGGAGCTGCGCAGCGGGTGTCCACGCCGAAGGAGTGGCGGTGGACCCCGCTGCCCACTAGACCACCAGGGTAAGTCCTGACACATTTATATCAAAGTTATAGATCAATATTTAAGTAATATTTTCAATATAATAGAATGCTAACAATGCTTTTATGAATGTAGATCATAATGGGACAACATCACTAAAAGTAGACCTCACATTAGTAAAGTATGAGCACTCCTGCTCTAAGCTATGGGAGACACAAGCACGCTGGGCCATATTAAATAAGTAAGCTCCATAGTTTAGTTGTTTGGCCCTCATTTACCAACACTGCACCTGGGCAGTAACCAATGACAACCAATCACATTTTTCATGTTTCTACAGCTGTAGCCAGAGTTACACCAGAGTTATATCTAGTTAACAAACCAATGGCAGAATATGTTTTTCTTACAACATAGGTATATATACTCCTGATTTGACAAATGAGCAGATCTTGCCCCCCGATATGCCCACCTAAGGTGAGCGATATTTGACTCAATGTGTCAAACAACCATTACAACAGCTGGTACGATCCTCAATCCGTGGGATAATCAAACCTGCCGATCATCATCTGGCCGATTTTTGGCCAGATATCGGACAGATGGGCCCATTGGAGAGAAGCAGATAAGTTGGCAAATCTAAAGGACCCAAATCTTCCAGTGTATGGCCACCTTATGCCCAAAAGCTGTTTCATTTAAGCACTGACAGGCATTACAGTGGGGTGCTAACCCACCATTTGAAAATATTGGTTGCAGAAAAAGCAAATATGTACAAAGTAAACTAGACTACATTAACTGAAATTTTAATTAAATAACTTGACACAACAACTACTTCAGTTTTTAAGATAGTTATCCCTATCTTAGGGGCAGTAACTGTAACTGACGAGGCAGAGTGTAAGACGTCCCACCTCATTTGCATGCGACTTTGGCTCTGGCTGAATAAAGCTAACCATTGACTAGCTGCCGTGGGTTGCTGGCTTATTGGAATTTTTAACCAGAGTTATATCTTAAGTGTGCAAACCAATAGTAGAATATGTTTTTCTTACTACAGAGGTACTGTACATTTACTGCTAATTTTGACAGTTACAGGGAATATTGCTTGCAACAATCCATGTATTTAGCATTGGGGTACCATATGAAAAATACTATTTATTCTGAAAGCAGTTTCACTACAGGGGTTCACCAAGTACCCATAAAGCCTGTTTTGTGAGATTACCTTCCAGAGCTGCACTTACCTGATGCATATCCAATCATAAAGAGCAGGTACACCAGCAGAAATCGAAACAAATCTTTAAATATGATCTGAAATGTACAACAGACTGTGTCAGATAGGATCATATGTTCTTCTGTCAGCTGCCATTAAGTACAAAAAGCATACAGACTGCTGTGAAACAGAACATACCAGCATAATAGCATTATTTGCAGCTGTGAAATGTTTCAGTGGGGCTTGGCACATAAGGGAACAGTAATAAATGCAGTCTACTCTAAACACAAACATGGGCTGTGCTGCCCACTGACAGTACATGGGACAGGGTATGCAAAATGGACGATTCAAAACAAAAATATTGTGGAATTAAGTGAAATTCAACAAATATTTGCTGCAGACCATGAATCTCACCTGTTGCTCACAAAGCCCTTCCAGAAGAGAGACCATTCTATTTTCAAAGAGTGGGCAATTGTACACACTCCATACACCTGTACTGAAGTACTGATTATGGAAAGATTTGTACCCTTCCCTAATGAGAGTGTTCACATTTCCTGAAACTTGCTCTGCATAACAGAGCATTCCGGGAAAAATATACATTTTCTCTCCAGTTACTCTGTCAAAGGCAGGGTCAGGTAATTGATTACTGTCTTGAAGACGGGGTATACATTTTCAAATGGGAAGAATTACTGAAAGGCAAATGATTCTAAAAATCATGATAACAAATAAACCTGATAACAACAGGGCTGCTGCTCTGATGGGGGGCAGCTCTACTGCCTATGCTGCTCTGGTGACCCTGGCTGTAGCAGAACTGAAATGAAAGTTGAAGAAGCCGAATATTTGCAGGACCACCCAAATATCCTGTACCCTTGTATCATATTAGGACCACTTAAACATTATTATATTATTAACAGCGCATTTATAAAGTGCCAGCATAATCTGCACAGAACAGTGACATAAAAAGAAAAGAAAACTATTCAACTTAATGTCATATGGATTCATGTTCCAGACACAAAACAAATAATGGAACTTTGCTGCCACTTACTGGGCATTTGTAATACTCACATTGTTGCTGTGAATTCAAAATCAATGAAATTGGCAAAATCAATGAAATTGGCATTTGCAATTAAAAATATACACACAAATTCTCCCTGCTGATTACTATACTAAAATTCTTTCAACTTGCCAACAAGATCCAAGTGATCCCGTGGATCCATAGTCTTACTGCTTGGTTTCAACTTAAAGCAAACCATACACTAAAAAAATATTGGACTGAATTCGATCATTGGCCTTAGGGCCAAACAATCGGATTACAACAGTGAAAATACGGGTGAGGACTAGCTGGTGTGTCCTCGATCTGATGGGATAATCAAACCTGCTGATCTTGGCCAGATATCGGTCAGGTGGGCCCATCAGAGGGGAGCAGATAAGTTGCCAAATCTAAAGGACTCGAATCGTCACCTTAAATCTTCCTGTTTATGGCCACCTTAAGCAGGGCTGATCCTATCAAATGTGGGGCCCAATTGGGACCATGTTGGCGGGGCCCCTAGACAAAGTGTTGCTGGCTACTGACACACCAAGTATTTAGGAAAATAAGGGCATACAGGCACAAAATAGAAAGGAAAGGGGCAGACAAGGTAAGAGAGTGAGAGGGATGAAATAGGGGCACATAATAGGGGCACACAGTGTAAGAGAGAGAGGGAGGAAATAGGAGAGTGGACTGGGCCAATTAGTTTGGGGCAGGCTGGGCCAATTCAGCTTGGGAGCAGGCTTGGTTGGATTGGGGGCAGGCAGGGCCTATCAAGGTTGGAGGAAAGCTGGGCCTATGAGAGTTGGGGGCAGGCTAGACCTATGGAGTTTGGGGATAGGCTGGCTTATCAGAGTTGGGGGTGGGCTGGACTCTCAAAGTTGGGGGCAGGCCAGGCAGCATCATGTGCTGAGGGAAATATTATCTGTGCTGCCCTGTGTTGCGGGGCCCCCAGAGGTGCGGGGCCCTATTGGGCCCAATTGGTCCAATAGGCCTAAGGCCGGCCCTGACCTTAAGGCTCCTGGCACATGTGGCTTATTCCCAACAACTGTTTCTATTTAAGCAAATTACATCACATTTGGGTTGCTAACACACCATTTGAAAAAAATGGGTACAAGATGTGCAGCCGGGCCCCGTCCCGTCTAGCGCGCGTCTGAGGCTGTGGTGGGGTGTGGCTCTGGTGCGACTGCACCTCCAGTAGTTCTGCCATTGCTTAGGGATTACAACAAGGTTATATTGAATGTTCAAAATGTAAAATTTTTCCATTCACTAAAATCACATACTACATGTAGCTCTTCATTTAGATTGTAAGCTCTTCTTTTTAAATTTGAGCAGAGCCATTCGGTATGTTCAGTGTATAAACCCATTTATTGTAAAGCACTGCTGAATATAATGGCACTTCATAAATACATGATGACAATAATATTGGCTAGGCTCATGCACGTCCAACTGAAGAACATCTGAAAAGCACAGTTAAAGGGGACTCGTCACCCAAACAAAATTATTCCAAATCCTATTTTATCATGTTAGTCAAGCAAAATGAACTTTAATTACACTGTATAAATTATTTGAATATTGTTTCCATCAGTCTGGGAACTCATAATTATATTAACCAGGAAGGAGCCATTTTGTGGACACTGTTATTAAGGCAAGTCTTGTATCACCTCAGAATCTTGTTTGTGCACCAGGGGACAGGGACCCAATGTCCATCCCCATGCCCTGGTTACACAATTTAATCGTTAAGAGAGCTGGGGGAATGTGGAGAAAGCAGTGACATCTAGGAAGTGCTGAATGGAAAGTGAAAGTAATTGTTTGCCCCACCTCTATGCCTAGGCATAGAGGCGGGGTAGGCAATATTTGATTGACAGCTGATATTTTTAAATGAGTTTACAACAGCTATGAATGCTTTAATAAAAAAAAAAAGAAATTGGCTTTCATATTTAATTTAAAAAGGACTTTTAGTATACAGATTTTTATATCAGGGTGACGGGTCCACTTCAAGGCATGTAATTACTGCAATAGTTAAAGTATCTCTATGTTTTTACTTTTACCAGGGAAGAGGCTTCTGACCTTCTGAAGCATAATGCTGTATGTCCCAGTGAGCTTCAAGCCTCTCGTAAAGTATAGAGCATTCATCCATCCCAAGACCAAGGCAAACACCATAACAGCCAGGTAAGATTCGATACCAACGAAATATAGCACCGCTGTGATAATGACCAGCACAGAGTAGATGAAGCTGGGAACATAATAAACATAAAAGTTTAAAATGCTAAAAAAATGACATTCCAGCAGGGGCATGATTATTGGGCTGGAGGTAAGATGTTTGTTTTTTATCATGGCAGACAGTTTACTATGTTATCTGACTACTAAGCAGAGCCATCACATTCTTTTTATGACAAAGTGCTAGTTACTTACTAAAGCAGCTGAAAAGATCCATCAATAAATAGAGAATTTACTCCAGGGCACTTCTTCATAAAAAGGTCTTTAATCTAGATAAATAATCAGAATACTCAAATGAAATATGGCTTTGAACAAACTATGGGAAAAATATTAGTTTGTTGATCTGACATGGTGGTACAACATAAATGTAACCAGATGGGTTGGAAATGCAATCAGAGCTATATCGCTCTCAAAAAATGAAAGATTCAGTTGGATAAGAATGTTCTGGAGGTTTCAAGTCCTTCCCAGTCACAGGAGCATCCGCTATCTCTCAGAGACAGTCAGACATTCCATATTTGAGCAGAAAAACAGGGTACAGAATGTATAATGTAGAGTTTAATGTATGCAAAAAACAGATGATCACTGAACATTTGCCTAAACTTACATTAGTAATGAAGAAGACTACCCCAGTCAGCAGAGTAATGATCTCTCCTGCAAGTCGCATGTAATCCATTGATGTTCTGTAAGGGTAAGGGGGCTGTAAGAATAAGAAATTACTACTTTACAAATACATTTTGTCAGAAAGTTGCTTCAGCCCAGGGCCAAGCAGCAGACTAAGATACTCAGCAAGGACCAACTCAAGCTAAACTGTTAAGGTAAACTGTCCCTATAGGAATATCGCATACGGGATATACAGTGTTCAGAATAACAGCAGTCCGATATCACTAACCTGATCAATCACAAAACAAACAGACCCAACAGTCATGACATTCTGCTAAATCTGTAATTGAATCATTGAGGCTTGTTACAAATAATAGCAGTGTGGAATTCAATTAGTGAGGTAATTCATTCTGTGAAAAAACAGACGTCAATTTTGGTCCTTATTTAAGGAAGGAAGGCAGCAAATGTTGTGCATGCTGGTTATAGTGTATTTCTCTCTGAAAACCTGAGTAAAATGGGTAGGGATGTCGCGGACTGTTCGCCGGCGAACTTGTTCGCGCGAACATCGACCGTTCGCGTCCGCCGAATGTTCGCGAACGTAACGCAACGTTCGCCAATTTGGGTTCGCCTTAGCTGGCGCTTTTTTTTGCCATTTCTCCCCCAGACCAGCAGATACATGGCAGCCAATCAGGCAGCTCTCCCTCCTGGACCACCCCCACACCCCCTGGACCACTCCCCTTCCATATATAAACTGAAGCCCTGCAGCGTTTTTTCATTCTGCCTGTGTGTGCTTGGAAGAGCTAGTGTAGGGAGAGAGCTGTTAGTGATTTGAGGGACAGTTGATAGTAACTTTGCTGGCTAGTAATCTACTTGATACTGCTCTGTATTGTAGGGACAGAACTCTGCAGGGATTTGAGGGACATTTTAGGTTAGGTAGCTTTGCTGGCTAGTAATCTACCTTCTACTGCAGTGCTCTGTATGTAGCTGCTGTGGGCAGCTGTCTGTCCCGCTGCTGATCTCTCATCTGCATCTGTTCTTCAAACCACTGCCACCTAGCTGTGTGAGCTTTTTCACATTCTGTCTAAATATCAATAATAATACCGTCTCCAGAAACACCACCTGAGTGACGTTTTCCAAGCAGCAATAATATATTCCGTATCCACTGCTGTAGTGTATACGTTGACCTTGCAGGCATTATTTGCACAGTGTGTTCTTCAAACCACTGCCACCTAGCTGTGTGAGCTTTTTCACATTCTGTCTAAATATCAATAATAATACCGTCTCCAGAAACACCACCTGAGTGACGTAGTGTGATTTCTGCCCTTTACAGCACAAAACGCAGCGCTGTGTCAACAATGGATTTTTTAGAAACATATTTACCCTTGATCCCCCTCTGGCATGCCACTGTCCAGGTCGTTGCACCCTTTAAACAACTTTAAAATCATTTTTCTGGCCAGAAATGTCTTTTCTAGCTTTTAAAATTCGCCTTCCCATTGAAGTCTATGGGGTTCGCAACGTTCGCGAACCGTTCGCATTTTTGTCCGGACGTTCGCGAACATGTTCGCGAACATTTTTTCCAACGTTCGCTACATCCCTAAAAATGGGTTGTTCCAAACATTGTTCAGAAGAACAGAGTACTTTGATTAAAATGTTGATTGGAGAGGGGAAAACATATAAAGAAGTGCAGAAAATGATAGGCTGCTCTGCTAAAATGGTCTAAATGATTTAAAATGGCAACTAAAATCTGAAAGATGGCAAAATGGCAAAGACTTAGCCAATGATCAGCTCCAGGAAGATCAAAGAAGGACTAAAGTTACCTGTGAGTACTGTAACAATTAGAAGATATCTATGTGAAGCCATGTGAAGCCATGTGCCTATGTGAAGCTATCGGCAAGAAGCCCCCACAAAGTCAAAAGACTTGTGCTGAATAGACGACAGAACATTGTGAAGACAGTGAAGCATGGTGGCGCAAGCGTCATGATCTGGAGATGTTTCTCATGCTATGGTGTATCGCATACCAGGGATCATGGATCAGTTTCAATACATCAAAATACTGGAAGAGGTCATGTTATCTTATGCCAAAGAGGAAATGCCCTTGAAATGGGAGTTTCAATGATACAACGACCCCAAACACACCAGTAACGAGCAACATCTTGGTTCCAGACCAACAAGATTGTGTCATGGGAGTGGCCAGCCCAATCCCCAGACTTGTGGAGAGACATCAGAAATGCTGTTTCTGATTTATAAAGTTTATACAGTGAATGTTTAAGTTTGTAAAGAAGAATGCAGATTTATAAAGTTTAAACAGTGAATGTTTAAGTTTGTAAAGAAGAATGCAGACACTTTTTTTTGTTTGGAACAGATGAATATTGCCTTTTCTTCACATTCTGTAAAGAAATAACACAAATTTGATACACTGCATCTGTGTGTATTGAAATATAAGCTATTATAAGGATTTTGTGCTTAATTCACTTTTTAAACACACTGCTGTTATTCTGAACACAATTGTACCTGTTTATCAGGAGACTGCTGGGCATGTGGCCACAAGTTTCTAGTGTTTAATGAAAAGCATTTTGACAGGGGAAAAAGACCAAATGTATATTAAAGATGGAATAATGTATGGCCTATTGTAAAATATACAGTAAATAGATTTTATGTCATCTATCTTCCACTACCAAGGAAAATGCATGAAACCCAACCAAGGACCCTGCTCCTATTAAAACTTTTTTGATTGTTGTATGAACAGTGTGTAAATAACTACAAAAGTACTCTCCTTGTCTGGAGTAGTAATACGTTATTTTAATTACCCAGTTATCTCTGCATTATTTCTGCTCTGAACCATACTTTAAAACCAGAACTTACTGTGCCTTCCATGGGCCGATAATATGCAATTAACGTGAAGATGATCATGGCAATGAGGTAAGAAATAACACTGATGTAAAAAGAAACAGCACCAAACTTCCGCCACTTGTCTCTTAAAAGTTCATTTATGGGCTCCACTGCCAGCATCTCATGGCGGTTCTATAAAAACAAGAGTGAGTAAAGACAAAGCCATGAAACAACCTTTCATTGGGTTTTATTTTGCTTGCCATGATTGAGCTCATATCAGCTCTAAGAAGGTAATTCCTATAAATCTGTGTGTGCACAGCATGTAAACTTATTGCCTATGGCTCCTGTAAGTCACTATTGTTTCGATAAATAACTGAAAAAGATTTTGAGATATTTCATAATCCCATAAAAGCTTAATAACAAATACCCAATTCATCAATGAAGGTTAATAGGTTAAAAGAGAATTGGCCAAAAATATATAAAACAGTAACACAATTGAATTTCAGTGTCAAAATATTTTATACCAATAGCAAAGCTGTTGCGTATGGTTTGCGGGCAACAGCAAATACACTTGAAGTGACTAATTGTATATATATATATATTTGAATAATTTTCATTACTCAATTAGAAAAATATCCTTTTAGAAAATAAAAACCTAACGCAAGAAATGAATAACCAATGAAGATGTTAAACAGGTTATTTTAAAGATTATGCTGTTTAAGCCCCAGTGACCTACAGCACAGCACCCTACCTACTTAATTGTAAAACGGCAATGAATGCATTCAGTATTATTACTTTAATGATAAAGATTTCTTGAAATTCAATTTTAAAATTGTATGAATTATGATAAAACGGCATGAATTTTGATTAAAAATATGAGAATATCTATTTTTCTGTATAAGTATTAAGTAAGGGCTCTGACCTCAACTTTACTGTTGTAAACCAGGATTTCCAGTACAGAAACCTCTTCCCCACAGGTATCCAACATAGACAAGTCATAAAGAGAAGAATAAACAGGGCCGTATACCCAGTCTCGGAACTTTCGTGAGAGGTGCCGAGCCTCTTCCTCTTTTATTTCAAGACGAATGATATGCTGGAATATCTAACATAGAGGGAAAAATGTTAGTTCTCATTCAGATGTAATGCAGAGGTAGGGTTGCTACCTGGCCGGTATATTACCGGCCTGGCCAGTAAAAATGATGGTTGATGCCAATGTTGTTAATAGGGAAAAAAGATAAATATATGGGAAGGCCGGTATTTTTTTCTAGAAAAGGTGACAACCCTATGCAGAGGATATTACAAAGTCAAAAGTCGAAACCCTTGTTTGCCCCATAAAGATGCATAAAAAGTAGAACACAACATATTCAAGAATGGAAGGAGCACTGCTAATGTGTGAATACAGCCTTAAAATAGAACAAAGAGTTGACAACTTAATATTCTTAGGGCTTTATGCATCTCCCAAGTAATACTCAATATAACAACCAGAGGGCAGTAAGCTGCAATTACTTGGAACAGTGTTAGTTCTATTAAAGGACAGAGATTAAGACTGTCAAAACCACCAACATCTTATCCAGCATATGTTCCTAAACTACTATTAATTGCTGTTATATCATCACACTTCTAAAGACATCTTATGAGCAGGCAGTACAACTCCTCGGGTCTGGCCCACAGAGCTGCAACAGGATCTGTTTGGCAGTAAACATTGTTTTTAATGCAACTAAAGCTTGCCTTCAAGCCATGAATTTAAAAATAAGCCCCTGCATTGAGGCCACTGGGATACAATAGTACTTACCCCTATTTTTCCCAGTTTTCCTGCCATCATGAGAGGCGACATGCTGTCATTGTTGAAGATTGCCTCCAAGCTAGAGTCAGGATACAACTTAGCACACTTAATGACCAAAAGATCATACATCTTGGTGACAAATTTGGTGTTTTCCCGTGTGTTGTCTGCAATAGCGACCAAGGCATGCAAAACTGTATTACCACGTAAATCCTGACGGCGTATGTCTGCCTTCTTATGAACGTTCTCCGTCAAATAGTGAACAATATCAGGCTGGTTGGTGCAAGCCGCAAGGGAAAGAGGAAGCTCACCTAGTGTAGCAAACACAAAAATCTGTTATCTTAGTACAAGTATAGAGAGAGAGAAGAGAATTGTGTTTAACACTTCCTAACACAACTGAAGACAATATAGGACATTTAGAGTTTTATCATATATGGCATTTTGGCACACTTTCTGTTGAAATCCAAAGGAACAGACCCAGGAGTGAGTCACTAGTAGATTTACACATCACAAAATTTAAAAATGCAAACTGACCTCCTTGTATCCAGACTACATCTATGCCTTTATATGACCCTATAATCCACCAGAAAAAACATGTTTCTGTAAGCCCCTTTACTTTTGTGTAATGAATGAGTTAACTCTTAACAGGGGCACAGTAAATTAGACCATGGCAGTATATATCATTATTGCAAAATATCCGAAGGGCCATAATGCCTGATTACAGCAGCCTGATCACTCTTAACCATTGGCAGTCACTTTCAATTCTACTGAATGCTAATCTCTCTCCTTAAAACAAAATAGTGCTTGCATCTTTAAAAATATTCAATGTTCTCCTGTGATATGCAATTAAAAAACTACATGTATCATAGGCATCATGTTTCCTGCTCAAATTAAACTGAAAGTGGCATTTTGATTGATATCCTTCTCTGGCAGGATCACAAACACCTGCCACTGCCCTTAAAGAGAGAAATCTGACATTATTGAAACATATATATAATATTATGGGTTTACACAATCAGGAAACAGTGCCATGACATTTCCAAATCCATGAATAATGCATTTGCACTATGGCTCCAAGATACCCAAAAAGAAGGTAAGAGTATATGTAGATACCAGAGTTAAACATAATTATAGTTTTAAGATGAGGGAAGATGTTGTTGCTAGAAATGTGCATCTAAAGCTTGTATGGCCTATAATAATAAAATCCCCAGCTCTCTAGAGATCTTGGATGTTTCTAAAGCTACATGTGAGCTCAGAATTAAGCCTTTGTGCCTCATTAGGTGTCAGGAGAGTTAATGATGGTAATCTGATGTGCTACAAAGCACACAATATCAAAGGTGTATGTACATTAGGATTGAAATCACTTCTATGTACCAATAATATTTATTTCTTTAGTATAAAAAGTGCAAAGTGAATTTTGACACCAAGGATTATTAGTGTACGAGATTGTATATACACAAAATTTTATTTGCCTGCACACATACTGTATACACATGCATATTTCCTCTGCCTGTAACCAGGATATCTCCCCATGGTCCCACATGCCCTGGGGATGGCACACAGGTGTTTAAACTGCTATCAGAAAGGACTCATTAAAGCTGTATGTTTGCATAATATTTGCAGAGAGTAAAGAATTGGATTTATGTACTACTCTATTTCATGGGTGTTGCCTATAACTTGGCCTCAACTTGAATGTCCCTGGAAGAAACAACAAGGGAATTTCTTATATATGCAGAACTTGGCAGCACTACAGAGAATAAAACCAACTTTATTTCCTACACAGCTGTGCACCTCTAGGTAAGGGAAGACACAGAGTATATATTTAGCCTTAAATAAACAGTACATATTACACTCCGCACCTCACAGCCATGTTATAGTTTGTTGTCTACCTGAGAGCTATTTGTGAGACTGCCAACCAAGCACATTTGGGCCCAATTTTGCTACCCACATGCAGAGCCATATCAGGTTATCCTACACTGAGGCCTGTGGAGGTCTGCATCAATGCACCAACCTGGTCCTTGTCAGACAAGATTTTCAAACCTGCCCAAATCATATATGGACGATTTTACCCACATGTCAGTCAGGCAGGCCCATTGATGGGCCCTTCTGATTGGGTGGCAGCTGCTCAGTTTTTACAAAGTATTTATATCCGTACATATAGTAATTTAGTTTACAGGGCAAATCCTGTCTGTAAGGACATCCCAGTCTGTGCATGCACTTTGGAGACATGATTTCATGATCAGGGGTTTAATTACTAGGGTTGTATATTGATGCTAATATGTTGCAACAAGTTGTGCTCCTGTTGTATATTCAATGTGGTTCCTAGACAGAGGTTTCTAACACCTACCTATCTCAGCTTATTTTAAATGATAAAAATGACATGGCAAAGATAATTCTAAACAAATTTCCAATATATATCATTTACGGATGTTTTATGGTTTTTTTTAAGGGGCACATTTACTTAGCTCGAGTGAAGGAATAGAATAAAAAATACTTCGAATTTCGAACGTTTTTTTCGAACTTTGACTACGACTTCGAATCGAACGATTCAAACTAAAAATCGTTTGCCTATTCGACCATTCGATAGTCGAAGTACTGTCTCTTTAAAAAAAACTTCGACCACCTACTTCACCACCTAAAACCTACCGAGCATCAATGTAAGCCTTAGGGGAAGGTCCCGTTAGGCTTTCTACCCAATTGCTGATCAAAGGAAAATCGAATGAAAGATTATTCCTTTGATCGTTCGATCGAACGAATAGCGCTAAATCCTTCTACTTCGACATTCGAAGTCGAAGGATTTAACTTTGATGGTCGAATATAGAGGGTTAATTAACCCTCGATATTCGATCCTAAGTAAATGTGCCAAAGGCCTATGCCACTATTATTGATACAGTAGTAGTGTCTGACTTTTAATTACATTTACAAATAACTTTAAACAAACTTTGTCCACACACCTTGCAATGGAGTCATTAAGCCATCAGGTGAGGTCATTTGAAATGTGTATTTTTCCAGTTTTAATGAATGAAAGGCCCATTGGTTTTCCTTATAACAGGCCTCTGTGTCCTTGCCTGTGGCTTTCATTGCTCAATACATATGTCCTGATTATTCACTTCTAGGGAACTCCCTCCTCTGGGAGACAAACTGGCAAGAGTGGTATTTATATAATGTGCACTCACTTCCTGAATAGAAGACGCTACAAAACAGCACTGTGCCTGGAAGGAACACTCAGTAACCAAAAAACAGGACAGAATAATGACAAGAACAGCGGCATGCAGTGATATAGCAGAGGAGGAAGAAACCATCTTTAATAGTGTTTAACCTTTTGAATAGATCAGATGCTCCAAACTTTTCTCACTAGAAAAGTGTAAAATGCCAATGGAAGCACAGGTGCTGGGACCTAGTGAATGAGTAATGGTTATCAATTCTATAAGCATAGCTGCAAATACTTTTATACAAGACACACAAAATATACAGGATCGTGGATTGCAACTTGAGGAGGAAAAAAGGCTACTCAGAGCTTACAACCTAAGACAACCAGTCTAGCAATCAAGTTTCTTATGCTTGAGCCCATTTGTTTTATAAGGGGTCATTTACTTTTCCTAGGCAGTGAGTGCTAGAGCTCATCTAACAAGCCCATGCATACTAGGAAATGTTGCACTCTGTTTGATTCTTGGCGCAATTTGGCGCAAGTCGCACACTTCACAGGAGGAACAGACAAGACAGTTCCTTACCGTCTCCATAGAGTCTACATGCTCTTGGATGGAACACTGCAGCATGCAGACAACGCTCACTGAAAGGGCTAGCTGTAGCTCTCTGTGTTCCAAAAACCAAGCACAAAGGCCTGCAACTATTCTGCAATAGAAGAAGGCAGCATGCTTAGGAGTTTGTAAATGACCACTAACTTAATACTAACTTAATACAGACAATACTACACTAGCTGTAGTAGTCACATTCATTTCAAACCTTATTTTATGTTTTCGATCTCTTAACTCTACCTAACAAACGTTGAGCTAAACTACACCCAGGAAGTTACCTTCTGCATGCAAAAGATTTTTTTTTCGTGTACGGACTCGCAGTTCACAGGCAAAACACAGGTACCAGTAAACATAAAAGTAGTGACTTGGGAGAACTTACTATGATCCTTTGGATACATCAAGGGGCAGATGTATCAAGGGTCGAATTTCGAGGGGTTAAATCCCTCGAAGTTCGACTGGAGAATAGAATCAATAGGGAATTCGGGCGAATTTACGCGCTGGCGAATAGTCGAATGGGCGAATATTCGCCCGGCGATTAGTCGAGCGATCGAATATTCGTTCGAAGGATTTTCACTCGATCGAATGATCGATTGAATGCCTTTTTATTCGATAAAAAACTTAGAAAAAAGCCTATGGGACTTTCCCATAGGCTTTTAAAGCAATTCGGTAGGTTTAATCTGGCGAAGTAGGCAGTTGAATGATTTTTAAAAGAACAGTACTTCGACTATCGAATGGGCGAATAGTCGCAGCGTTTTTTCGCTCAATCTATTCGAATAATTCTACTCAGGCGAATTTACTCCAATTTGATAGTCGAGGAGCACAAAAAACTCTATTTCCCTCTATTCATTCACCCGAGCTTAGTGAATCTGCCCCTAAGAGTCCCTGGAATTATATGCAAATAAAATGCAAGACAACAGAGCTTATTTGTTAAAGGAACAGTAACACCAAAAATTTGTATTTTAAAGTAATAAAACTATAATGTCGTGTTGTGCTGCACTGGCAGCACAAACAACGGGAAAATTCCAGCGATTTTTAGGAAGGAATGATTACTTTGCAACAAAAAGTTTCTGGGAGAGAATTAAGCCATAACTAAGATATTGTTAGCAAGTAAGAAGATTTCCAGATGGAATAAGGAACTGGCTTACCAAAGTAAAAGTATCCACCTTCATCCTTTGGTTGAAAGAAACGCCCTCTGGCTTGAGCATGAACATCAGCCCCTTTCTCCACCAGCAACTCAACATAATGTTTACAGCGCCTCTCAATGGCTATGTGAAGAGCTGTTTGGCCTGAAACAATATAACAAAATATACACACCAACAGTCCATTTAAAAAAATGCATTTGAAACATACACTTTCCCCATCATGCTTAACTGGAGAAATATTGTACAATAAAGGTAAGAATTCTATTGCTTTCCATGGCATTCAAGCTAATTGGGTGCACTGTGCCATTGCAGTTTAAGAATAATATATGCCTGGTACTGTACATAATATGGCAGCTTCCACACAAATTTTAGCCAATGCATGAGCAAAGCAGTCAATGTCTGCTGGTGTCTAGGAGTCCAAGCAATCTGAAAAGTAATTAGAATTGTACAGATTTCCATAGGACATTCTAGTTAATTCATTTTTAGCAAATGATATTAATTCATGTATATGATCACCAGACAAATCAATTAACTGGCCACCTGACTCATCTAATCATTCAGAAGACAACCAAACAATTAGATCAGGGATAGCAGTAGTCTAATATGCTACTAGTATGTGTAGCTAAATGTGTCAATAATTTACCCTTCTGGCTGGAAGTTAAAATGAAGAAAATAGCATATATGTACCCAACCTTAGATCCATGTATTTCTACCCTGTTGTTCTTGGAAGTGCACTGAATTAGCATTTCTTGATCCCTGGTAGGGGAAATATTGTTGCTAGTGGTTAATATGACTTAATGTAAACTGCATTAACATATCACTTTTCTGGACAGGTACCCACCTCTATAGTAAACATCTCTGAAGGGTGAGTTAATAAATTCCCGCAGATTGCCAGTTTTTTCAGCAATGTCAATTAACATGGGGATGGTGTCATTTTTGCCGTCGTTCAGGTTCATAAGAGCTTTGGGCAAACAAGTCTTCCCTGTAGACGCTTCTATAATGTTAAAAGGCAGGAATCTTAGACAGATATACATAAATTAATGATGAAAAAACACATACAGATAAGAAATCTCATGACTGG
The DNA here is from genome assembly GCF_017654675.1 of Xenopus laevis. Lineage (NCBI taxonomy): Eukaryota > Metazoa > Chordata > Amphibia > Anura > Pipidae > Xenopus > Xenopus laevis. The sequence continues at coordinate 136,012,559 of NC_054372.1, forward strand.
ACAAACAGAGGAACTATTTACAATAAATTAGAGAAGTGTGTCTGGACAGATGAAGAAGTATTTGGACATGTGGTGAAATGTTTATTGGAGGTTTGGGCAACACTACTGCCTATAATGAAAACCTGTCTCAGATAGTGAGCCCCAGCAAGTAACATGTGGCCTTTATGTGGACAAACCTCTGGATGCAAGATGAGATCCTAAAACACAGTTGGCATAACAGTGGCTTGCTAATGCAGTATCTAGTAGTGATGCATTTAATACCAACTGGGCTTTCTGAGTAATTGTGAGTCATCCAATTAGCTTCTATGGTTCAATATTGCTTGAATAACGTCAGAACTGATAATCAGGCCCATACCCCTAACTCACTGCAGCTAATCAGATATTTCCATTCAATATCCTAACCGCAGGCGATTAGATGCTGATTAGTTGCCATGAATTAAAAAAATGAAAAAATGATGTCCATGTTACTATATAGTTAACATATCGGGGGCCAATTCACTATGGGTCGAATATCGAGGGTTAATTAACCCTCGATATTCGACTAGGAATTAAAATCCTTCGACTTCGAATATCGAAGTCGAAGGATTTAGCGCAGATAGTTCGATCGAACGATGGAAGGATAATTCCTTCGATCGAACTATAAATTCCTTATATTCAAAGGATTTTAATCCAACGATCGAAGGAATATCCTTCGATCAAAAAAAGTTAGCCAAGCCTATGGGGACCTTCCCCATAGGCTAACATTGACTTCGGTAGCTTTTAGATGGCGAACTAGGGGGTCGAAGTTTTTTTTTAAAGAGACAGTACTTCGACTATCGAATGGTCGAATAGTCGAACGATTTTTACTTCGAATCCTACGATTCGAAGTCGTAGTCGAAGGTCGAAGTAGCCCATTCGATGGTCGAAGTAGCCCAAAAAAAACTTCGAAATTCGAAGTTTTTTACCTTCGAATCCTTCACTCGAAGTTAGTGAATCGGCCCCATCATGTTATATATCAGTTTGACCGAGTTACCATTCTCCCATATGGCCGATGCTATAACTAGCAGTACTAAGGATACTAGAAAAAAAAACCTCTACATATCAAAAACATTATGTGACGGTTTCTATTGAACTCTACGCAGTCCCGACGAAATACTGCTTGTATGCCTATTTAAAGGGTATGTTTGGTAGTTTGACCAACTTCTAAATACTGCTATGAGCTGTTGAACTTCCAGAAAAATGCTTTTTTAATAAAAAAAAATACTGCCGGTTCACTGCCTGTCCGTACATGCCCTAAGCAGCACACTTCCTAAACTATAATAAGAAACTGCTGCCAACTATTCAATGTGTGTTAATTATCACAATTTTCACCGAAGGACAGGAGCTTTTAAAATTCCTGGTATGTTCTTGCCATGCACACAGCACACAGCAATATGGCAAGGCCAAGCAACATTCATTTCATCCAGCATGCTGAATTGTATCCCTTATAGCAGCACATATCAGGACATGAAAACTATTAATAAAAGCATTGCAAATGAGTTTGTTTTAATAAGTCACACATTCCTTATGCCAACTAGTGGGTGAGAGGGTCCTATTTAGATGAAACAGAGGAGGCGGGGATGTATACATTTTTTTCACTAGTTAAAGGAAAACTATACCCCCCAAACAATGTAGGTCTCTATTAAAAGATACTGAGTAAAACAGCTCATGTGTAAAACCCTGCTTCATGTAAATGAACCATTATCATAATAATATACTTTTTTATTATTATGTGCCATTGGGTAATCATAAATAGAAAATTGCCATTTTAAAAAATAAGGGCCGCCCCCTGAGATCGTAAGATTCACTGTGCACACATACAAACCACCTGTTACAGTTAGGGGCAAATTCATCAATGGTCGAATTTCGAGGGGTTAAATCCCTCGAAATTCGACTGGGGAATAGAATCGAATAGGCAATTCGGGCGAATTTACTCGCTGGCGAATAGTCGAAATTGGCGAATATTCGCCAGGCGAAAAGGCACCCGATCGAATATTTGCTCGAAAGATTTTAGTTTGATCGAAGAAGGCCTTTTTATTCGATCAAAAACTTGGAAAACAAGTCTATGGGACTTTCCCATAGGCTTTTAAAGCAATTCAGTAGGTTTTAGGTGCCGAAGTAGGCAGTCGAAGTATTTTTAAAAGAGACAGTACTTTGATTATCGAATGGGTGAATATTCGCAGCGTTTTTGCGCTCGATCTATTCGAATCATTCTACTCAGGCGAATTTACGCCAATATGATAGTCGAGGAGCACAAAAAAACACTCAAAATTCAAAGTTTTTTAATTCGAATCCTTCACTCGAGCTTGATGAATCGGCCCCTTAGTGTTGTAGTATTTCTGGTCAGGTGATCTCTGAGGCAGCACAGATAGAGTCACGAAATGGTGGTTCAAGGCAAGAGATGTAAAAGGGCAAAATTTATGTAAATATATATTCCAGTTTGGTAAGATTCTTTAATATGTTATTCAATTTGATATAAACTATCTGTTGCTTAAGTATTCATTTTGGGGGTATAGTTTTCCTTTAGAATTCTTGCACCGACACAAAAGCGTAAACTGTATCTGTAACAGGAAGGGGAACCAGCAGATTCAGTAAAATTGTATGCAGTGAATGTGTTGTAAAAAGGTGTGCTATACAGCAGTAAGGAAGACAGTACAGTTATGGGACCTATTATCCAGAATGCTCAGGACCAGGGCAGATAAGTGATCTTTCCGTAAACATTAAATAACCAAAATAAGATTGTTTTGCCTCTAATAAGGATTAATTATATCTTAGTTTGGACACAAGATACTGTATCGTTATTACAGAGAAAAGGGAAATCAGTTTTTAAAAATCTGAATTATTTGATTAAAATGGAGTCTATGGGAGATGGCCTTCCCATAATTCGGAGATTTCTGGAAATGGGTTGTGACTTCTTTTTATGCTCTTCTGATTGTATGGGATGTGGTTACTCCTTCATGGAAATGTAATTATATATTTAGATGGTGGTGTGATTGTAGCAATCCATTACATGGGGAAGGTTTGTTAGCCTCTGGCAGCATTGGGGTTACAAAAGAGGTTAGATTCCCACCTTGATATGATCCTTTTTAGAATTGTAACATTTTTCCAGATTAAATACTGTAGAGTGGTTGAGAAATGAGTGAACAAAGCAGAACACCGAACTTGCCAATACTGCACCTAACCTCGAAATTCTTCATCTGTCAGGCGCTTCTTCTGAGCCAACAAGAAAGGTAGGAATCCCTCCAGTTCTGCTGTGCAGCCTCGTGAAACAATGTCAAAAAGGATGTGCCTATTAAACAATTTTATGACTGGAGGCGGAGGATCAGGACTTGAAGCCTGTGATTTCAAATTCTCTTTTCTAGAACACAAAAATTTGTTAAAAAGTAATTAAAGATTGTAATAAAAATTGTGAACCAGTCCAACCCTTCAAAACAGTTATTAGCTGCTTACTAACCAACATACGATGGGTAGGCCTAGAGCCATGCAGGTGACTAGATTACAAAATATGGCCATTTCAAATGATGACAAAGCTTGTTGCTAACCCATCCATGATAGTAAAAATGCTATTAAAGGGGATGTAAAATTATCCTACTAAGTTAATGGATTCTAGCAGAATCCCTAGAAATAAGTTACTTTCAAATATTTGAATTGTCTCTAATATTGCCTTCCAATTGGTCTCCAGCTGAACAGTCTTTTCCACACAGTGGGAGCCAATCAGAAGCAGGCCCTGTCTAGTAGCTGTGGGTTCTGGCAAAAGCCAGAGGGGTTGCTGTAAGATGCCATAGAAAGTCACTATTTATTGGGCTGAAGGTGGCCATACATGGATAGATCCGCTCGTTTGGCGATATCGCCAAACGAGCGGATCTCCCTCCGATATGCCCACCTTGAGGTGGGCAATATCGGGCTGATCCGATCGTGGGCCCTAGGGCCCAACGATCGGATCCTAGCGTTTCGCAAACGGGCGGTCGGATCGCGGGACCGCATCAACGAACAGATGCAGCCGCGATCCGACGGGATTTTTAACCCCATCCGATCGAGATCTGGCCGACTTTCGGCCAGATCTCGATCGGGGAAGCCCGTCGGGGGCCCCCATACACGGGCCAATAAGCTGCCGACTCGGTCTGTCGGCAGCTTTTATCGGCCCGTGTATGGCCACCTTGAGGCTGTTTGGGCCTTGTTGTACTTGGAATGCCAGGGTCTATTTTTTTTTTTTAATTCACTTACTTTTATTTTTCAATATGCATATCACCAAACATTATTGCAACATATCATAGTAAACATCAAAAGGCACTTGTTTCGACTCCAACTGAGAAATATCCTTGTTGTGGCCTCTAACAGTGCCACCTTATTGTTATGCATTGCAATTACACAGCACACATAAAAAAACAAAAAAAAAAAAAAAGAAAGAAAATATAAAATAAAACTAAAACAACAAAAAGGAGCAAAAGAAATGCCTTTTCACCATCTTGACATAGTGTATGATTACATGCCTTACATCTAGCATAAACACCTTATACATAAAATCTGATACGACAGGAGGAGGAGGACCGCTGGATACGCAGGAGAGTATTTTGTCATACACAGGCAGAGGAGACCAAGACCTCTGCCTTTGCCATAGTATTACCTATCTATATCATCAAGGCTGCATATTCCTGAGATTCAGTAAAGAGAGTCCATTTTTGCCTGAACTTTGCCTCTTGTGTGTGATTATGTCTCGGGACTTTGTAGCTTTCGAACTGGAATATTTCCTGCATCTGTGTAATCAATTCCTTGACCGATGGAACCTGTTCCGTTCTCCAATATCTAGGTATTAATGCTTTCGCCACATAATCAAGGTAGATACAATCAAACGCTTATATTGCGTCATGAGCATGGGATTGTGATGAAGCAAAAAGAAAGCTGCTGACTCAGTGATGGCCATGTCCATGAATTTAGGCAACAATTGTATAATTTCTGACCAGTATGGTCGTATCTTCGGGCAATCCCACATGATGTGTGTCAGTGTCCCTGTTGTTTGTTTGCAACTCCAACAGGTATCCGGAAGTTTGGGATATATCTTGGCCAGCTTTGAGGGAACTCTATACCACTGAGATAAGATTTTATGGTTATGATCCTGCAATTTGGTACTGGTCGCCGTTTGAAAAGTTTTTTCTATTATTGAGGACCATTCTATATCTGAGAATTCGGAATAAAGTACCCCCTCTTCTATATCTGAGAATACGGAATAAAGTACCCCCAGAATAAAGTACTCGGAGTTCCATGACCTGTATAAAAACACTCGGCCTTCGGCCTCGTGTTTTTATATGGTCATGAAACTCCTCAGTAACTTATAATATCCTTATAATTTACAAGAGGGGGTACTTTATTCACTATATAAAGAGCTCTTAGAGATGTCATCAGTTGTAAGCAGTGCTTAGTAAGTTTTAAAACATGAGGATAAGTTCCATGACCTGTATAAAAGCATTTGGCATTCACGTACGGTCATGGAACTCCAAGGTGACTTATTGTATCCCTATATTTTACAATAGGGGGTAAAAAATACATATACAGTAATACACAAGAGACATGAAGATCCAGTAAATTATATCCATAGCAACAGTACTTTGTGATCTTTTCTGCTGATTCACTGCACATGGTCTGTGCTGCAGTCCTTTACCTGAGCTCCGACTCTCATTCTCATGAGCATCAGAATGTAATATTGCATCAGAATGTATCAGAATGTAATAATCAGCTATGTAGCATCAGATTATATTACAGACAAAGACCTTCTCAGTGCAATTTGTTTATATTTTTAATGATCTGGTAAGCTTACATTGCAATAATAATATACTAGAAATAGATGCAGCCTAATTACCAAGGAGTTTTGACCTGATGTGACAGGAGATAGGACAGCAGATGGAGGCAGTACATGAAAAAATTAAAACAAGCAGAAGAAAAATGGCCCAAAAAAGTTCCCAGTTTGCACAGTATAAACATGTCTAGCATAAGAACCTGCTTTACTAGGTACAGCTCCACAAGGAGATTAATATTAATGTGCATCGGCCATAAAAGGAGGGCTGAAGGATTGCCTAGTTAATACAAGGATTTAACACCTATCTATTACTTCTACAGCATAGTGTAACATAACCTAAACTGACCTCAATATTTTAGGCCACCAAAGAAACTTTGATGAAAGGTTTTGTTGCTTTGATGAATCATGTAAGGACCAGAAAATGGAGGGAAAAACTATTTCCCGTGCTGATGTTATTTAAATGGTATACCAATGGAGATTCATTGTGTTGCTTTTCCTTCCAACATTTTTTTTATGGGCAGAGTTTTATTTGGCAGAATAACTGTTCAAATAATTGACCGGTCTATTTCCTCAACATATTTATTCATCATTTCTTATATGTCTAAGGTTTATTTTATTTCAACAGTGTATGGACAGTTGTGCTTGAAAATGTATGTACCCTTTCAAATTTTCTATATTTTTATATGAATGTGACTGAACACATCATCTGAATTCAAACAAGTAGATGAAGAAAACCTAGATAAAAATGATTATATTTGGTGTTGTACATGTACATGTATTTATTGGACAAAAATGATTCGACAACATGCCCAGGCACATGCATACAAAAAATGAGCAAATGCTGCGACTTGCTTATTATGCGCATGTGTGTTGTCAGAAGCATATTATGCGCAAGTGCTATGCACGACATGGCCACTTGCACCGGGAGCTTCCTCCCTGTATTTTTTTTTAAAAAAAATAGTTACCCCCAATATGACCCTAACTGCACAAAAAACATTTAAATAGTTTAAAAAATTAACTATAATAACTGTTAATACAATAGTATTTAATATAAAGGTGAACTACTATGTACAAAGGCATTATGACTGCTGTAGCCCTCTTCCATTAATGGCACACAGGATGTTACGTAGTGTTTTGTCACTGCAGAGAGCTTCAATGGAAGGGGACAAAACTGTACAAATCTTTCACACTTTCTAATCTGATCCCCCACTCCATGGTGAGCAAAGAAATAGAAGACAGAATATTAAAGCAAACAAATGGGGAAAGAAGGGTTTCACAGAATGGGGAATGAATAGTAGATGTGAAGAAAGAGAAAAAATAAAATTAAGTAAATGGAAGTTCAAAGAAAATGAATGATAAAATGGAAAAGTAAAAAAAGGGCAGGAGAAGAAAATAAAATATGGGGAGAGAAGACTACAACTGAAAAAAGGGTGAAGAAAGAATAAAGTACAAATTTGAGTATGGAAAGGCTTAAATCAGGGGTGTCCAACCTGCAGCCCAGGATAGATATGAATGCGGAAGAGAAAAGGAAGAGAAGGGGGAAAAAAGAAAGAAATTAAGAAATAAATGTATGAAAATACAGAGAAAACGAGAGTGAAATAACACTCTGTGCTCTCTAAGTCCAGACACATTAACCACCTCAGTCTATCATCTTGTTAGGAACAGGTTTACTATGCCAGATTGTAACAATGTGGTGACCTATGGAGTAGGGGGGACTCTGTCCATTACCCAGTTAGTAATAATAATAATATAATAATGTCTGTTAATGCCTGGTATTGTAGTTATTTTATGTGTATTTTCTTTAATTTTACAAATTAAAAGTGTTTGTGTATTTCATGTGTGGCCCCAGACGATTTTTCTTTTTCCAATGTGGCCCAGAGAAGCCAAAAGTTTGGACACCCCTGGCTTAAATGAACCACACAGCACACTTGAGAAGACTGCGCGAAAAGTATATATGTGTGTGGCAGCATATGTCAGGTTTGCATGGGTTTCAAGTACACATACTTCACACACATTGCTAATAGCTCAACAGTGTTTAGGGTTGCCACCCAGCCGGTATTTTACCGGCCTAGCCGGTAAAATACCTGCCAAGGCCAGGGCCGGTATTACAAATTTACCGGCAATGTAGCTGCCGGTAAATTTGTAATACGATTAAAAGGAGCCCTCGGCCTGCCCCCAATCCCCTGGAACTTACCTTTTCTTTTACTTCTAGCGTCCGTGGCGCGGCCCCACCCCTTTTGACGTCATGTCCCACCCCTTTTGACATCACAGCCTGCCCCTTTGTGTCCCCGCCCCCCAGCAGCCGGTAAAACATTTTAAAAAAGGTGGCAACCCTATCAGTGTTACATAAATGTATGTGTGTGTCATGGGCTAGGGGGCTGACTAAATGTTAAGAATCATTGATAGAGGACTGAGCAAAAACAAAAGCTCTTCAGTGTGAGCTACATTTTAGTATGCAAATGTATACAGAAATAAGAAGATGGCTGTTCTTAGCAGGATACATTTCACTTTCCTACATAATTGTCTCTTAAATATAGTGAACTAGACTGCAAACTGTTACAATTTCACTTGATCGGATGGCTATATTTAATTCTTTATCAATCTAAGCAGATTATTGTTTGTGGGACTTTACATGTTTAATTTTTCTGTGAGCTTGGGTATCTATGTGAATGTATATATATATATATATATATATATATATATATATATATATATATATATATATATATATATATATATATATATATATATATAGTCCACGAGGTAGTCAGCACTACAGAAAAGTAGTTTAAGATGCCTGGGTGCAGTATCAATAATATCAATACATATTCAGCAAGGAAGATCCGCACTCTCAGTTCTTAAGTAAAAATGTAAAAAGTTTTATTGTCACATAAGAGACTGACGTTTCGGCCACCTCCGAGGCCTTTCTCAAAGGAGGAGGCCGAAACGTCAGTCTCGTATGTAACAATAAAACTTTTTACATTTTTACTTAAGAACTGAGAGTGCGGATCTTCCTTGCTGAATATGTATTGATATTATTGATACTGCACCCAGGCATCTTAAACTACTTTTCTGTAGTGCTGACTACCTCGTGGACTATATATATATATATATATATATATATATATATATATATATATATATATATATATATATATATATATATATACACACACACACACTGTATATAGAGTTACAGTTCTTTATCTATAAACAGACATGGTCTTTTGCTTTGCATTATGAAATGTTTATAAATTCCCCTTAAATCTGTAGGAGGATAAATGAGGTATGTGCAGGAAGAAACAGAATGCATTCCTGAAATGTGTCATGGATTTGCATTGCCTCTGCATCTGGGACTATGAACCTGATATATGACAGAGTTTTACATGAGGCAGTAACATCACCCTTGACTTCACCCTCTTGACCAGCCACATAAAGACTGGAGTGAACATAGGTCTAATGTAATTAGCCAGAACAATAGCCAGAACCCAACTTACTCCTTTGCAGCTCTCAAACCTGTTAGTCAGTCAAACTAGAAGAGGATCCATCTGTGTGGCCAGGATAAAAAACAAACTGACTAAACATGATCCATGTAAAATGTTCCATGTAGCCCCTTTCATGTTTCTGTCTAACAGGTTCGATCTATGCAAAGGAGAAAGTTTGTTCTGGTTATTCTATTAGACATCCATTCTAACTATATTGAAAACATGTTTTATTTTGTACAGTCTATTTTTTTACCCACTTTTATTTTTACACTGAAAAGTTATTTTAAGTGAGAATATACCACTGAAGTCCCACTCATGCATAAACTGATGTAAGATTTTTTTTGTGTACTCAATAAGTTATATAGTCTTATATTACTGCATATTAATGGGAACTAAATGGAACAAACCTCTGTATATGAAAGGACATTTGTGTCAACAAATGAAGATAACTAGAAATGCAGTATGATTTAGGGTCCTCCCTTCTGTAAAGGTTAATTAATTAATTATGTTCTTGGTACATTAGATGGTTTTGCAAAAATGGAAGGAACCATCAGCAAGCTGCTTTAAATGGCTTTGAAGCCAGGAATGTTTACTTATTAGCTGGATTTCAGAGTAGCCTGCAGTGATTTGTGCAACAAAGCACTCCGCAGTAAAAGGCTTAAAAGTGCTGACCCTGAAATCAGAAACTACAAATGGATTATTTTTTTCCCCTGAGTCTGTACAACAGTCAATAATTATAGTTGAGACAGTTAATGTAAAACTCAACTTTGCCAGAAAGGTATAGAACAAAGAGGGTTCCGAGACTTTAATAAGGCACCCAAGATGTTTACACATTATGCTATCATACCTAGAAGAAATCATGTATTGTAAAATGCAATGCATGTAGTTAAATATATTTTAACACACAGTAACGTAACTAGAGGGGGGCGGGCCCTGGCGTGGGACGTGCAGCTGGGGTCCCCCTCTGTACGCTGTTTTCTGGGCGGAATCCAGTGGTGCGCAAGCTGCCGGGGGGCCCTGAGGGGATACGGACCCTGGCCCAATTGCACCCTCTGCTCCCCCGGTAGTTACGCCATGGTTAACACAAGTCCTACTTATGGGCTTTATCATAAGTCACATTACTTAGTGCTGCCATAGTTGGCTTACTTGGTTGTGTAACTACAACAATTAGTATATTTCATGTTAGGTCTGCTGTACAAAGAGAGAGGTAAACCAGCTCCATGAAATAACTTCAACTCTGCATCTTGGATTCCAGTGCAATCAGACTTGCTCAGATTGACTCAAGTGGGTCTAGCTGGTTCTGGCATCTGTTTACTAACGGAACTTCAAGAGAGGAGAGGAAAAACAGATGTGGATTACACAGGGGGTAAAGGTTCTAAAGACTGCAGCAAAAAATTATAAGGAAACAATTAGCTGTTGAAAAGGATAGGTTTATCACAGGCTTTAAATTCACTTTAAAATATTTAATTTTATTCATCACTTATTTAATGTCTTCAAGCTTCAAAGTTTAAACTAGCTCAGTCTCTAACAATTATAGAGTCTTAGCATTTTAAAGCAGTCTATAATGATATTATAATAATGATAACTTAGGAAGAAAAAATAGTTGTATTAGAGTTAATCTTGAATTTAAAAAAAATGTTAAAAGCCATAACTTACTCTAAAAGTATTTTCTTCCGCCTCCGCCTGTTTTCTGTAGGGTGATGGTGATAGGTTTCATAACCAAACAATGAGTCCATGGGGGCTTTTTTAGGTGCAGAAGATTCATAAATGGTGGATTCCAGAAGGTCCCTGGGGTTGGATATACCTTTTCTGAATTGTCCTTGAAACCTTATTCTAAGGTTCTGCTTATTATCTGGAACATGGGGACTTCGGGCCCCTTCATTGGGAGCTGAACCTTCCTCATTTTCGAACAGGTTTGCAAGAGATGATAGCGGAAAACTGTCATTATGTGCGGAGCCATCATCCCCTTGGTAATCATCAATGTCAACAGAGGCATTAGGTTTGAGGTGGTGTAAGGGATCCGCCATATTTTACACCTGGTACTTTGAAAGATAAAGAAAATATTACAAATGTTATATGTGCAATTATTCATAGTCAACACCACAGCTAGTATGTATTTAATGAAAAAAAAATCTATACAATCCATTTGCATTAGTATGTAATGTTTAAGACATCATAATTCTTTCCAGATTTCAGATGGGGTCACTGACCCATCTAAAAACGAATGTCCTGTAAGGCTACACACTTACTTACTGCTACTTATTCAGGCCATTTCCTATTCATATTCCAATCTCTTATTCAAATCACTGCATGGTTACTGCATGGTTCAACGATATAACTTTAGAAGAAGTTGGACACCTTAAAGGGACGTTTTACTAGAATTCCTTTAATACCATTTGGCTACTGCACAAGGTTAATAGTGAAGTTTTCTGGCACATTAAAAGGTTTTGTTCCCATACTTTTTGCAGGGCAAGCAAATCCATATATATCATTGAACTTCTCTCTCAATTCTTCCGCTCAAACCTATTAAACACTCTCAAGACTTGAGTGGCACAAATGGAAACTCTCATATTTCAGACAGGGAATTACCGATCCTGTGAGACTTCTTTCATTTTGCAAACCCACTACAGATCTTTTGTACCAGCAAGGAATAAAAGAAAGCCATATGAGTACCAAGAAATACACCCACATAAAACCACAGAAAGAATAATTGCTATTATCCAACATTATACATATGGGATTGCTACTACATATTATAAAGAGGTCTGCGGTGATATATAATATGTGTATAAAGGAAATAATGAGTGTATTATGTATCCCGTTGGGTGTATACCTATGAATCTTTCCAAATAGAGCTCTGAGGCAGCATAAGTTCTAAGCAAAGTTTTCTATGGCTGCAGAAATATGGGTAAGTGTCATCAGAGGCACTTTCCAGGGACCAATGCAGCCAGTATTTTCTCAGCAGCAAGTTGTTATTCACCCATATGACCTTTATGAACAGCTATATGAACATGAATGGCAACAGCAATTTAAAATGAAGAGTTCTCTTTCCAATAGCGCCCTTCTTTGAATAAGACACACACGTATGTTTGAGGCAAAGGCCTTTTTTCTTTTGACACATCCCATAACTATAATTTGTGGAAAGCCAAATGAAGCCCCAACTGGTAACAGCATTGACATTATTCCAAAGGACAATTAATGTACTGTACCTCTACTCCCCAGCATGTTTACAAGACCATAAAGGTCAGCTCATTAGCATTTGTGTGACTTCAAGAGCACTATGGAGCTCCAGACATGTGTTTACAAAAGTCAAACCCTTCCTGGCTTTTTCCTTCTCACACATTTGTCAAATAAGTCCCACTGTATGCATTGTACATTTATACTGTCATAGGTGGTGGGTGATATTTTCATTCGGATAGGCTAGTCTATTATGCTACACTTACCACTGCTAGTTTTCAAATCCCACAAAAAAGTAGAATAAACAAGGGTCATTTTTGGACAGTGGGCAAATTTGCACCTGGACAGTAACCCATAGCGACCAATCTGTGATTAGCAATTTTTAGCCAGCTTCAGGTTCAACACTGAATGCAACCTCCCCCACCCCCACTCTGGATGCAATTTTGCTTGGTGCGAGCATCCAGTGGGCCCAGAGGGGGGGCAGGCCTGGGTGTCAATGCCATACATAATTCATTTTATGTAAAAGTGTAACAAAAAATAGCACAATAAAATCAACTGAACATATTACTTAATGTTAAAAAGTAATGAAATCCTGGAGATGATGTAGTATAATAAAATGAATGTTGCTTCTTGTAGAGTAGTGCTATAGCCAACCTAACTACAGTAAATCAGGGTATAAACACACACAAACACAGATTAAGACACAGGCACACAAATTCTGATATACTTAGGCATACTCAGGCTAATTTAGGCAGGAGCATACACACAGATGCAGTCATAGTAGGGCAGGCATTGCAAATTTACATACATTTTTGGCAGGCACACAGAAACACATCCTTGGGCACCACACAGACTCTGCCATGCACACACATCCACAGTCAGGCCCCACACTGATTCAGAAGAGATATGTGGTTGAGCATGCAGAAATACACCATGATCTCTCACATATCCACACCTGATGCCCCAAGTTTCCCCAGGGGCAGTTTCTCTGCTCCTTCCTAAGAACCTAAGGGTTTGTTGTATACAGCCAGAAATCAAATAGACCAGGATAACATTTGGCCAATGGAACACAAGCACATATATACTGTATGTCAGGACTCTTTGGGATTCAAACCCTGGCCTGCTAGGTAGCTGGACTGTGTGCTTTCCTTCTGAGCCACTGGGGCTTTTAGAGTTGTGACTGGCTGGTACTGCTATGTATCAGATATTGCTCCCTGAACAAAATGCCTACCTGGTTAACATCATGTGTTGGTGATTAAACAATTTAGGGCCTTTATAAGCCAGCTACGTGCAGCACATGGTGCTTGATCATCTGAGCTCCTAAGCCCGATCTAGCCTCTGACTTCTGTGATCCCTGATCCACAGTTCCTGTGTTCCCTGCCTTGTTCCGTGTCCATTGCCCATTTCCCTTGCTCCTGTTACCCTGTTGCCCGATTCCTACTGCTGTGGCTTTCCCTAGTTCTGACCTCCTGCCTGTTACTTGACCTTGCTTGATTTCTGCCTGCCAGAAATGTGATTGTGTTGTATGAAAAAGTAGCAGACAGAAGTCGAATTTAACATAATGCTACAAAACCCTAGCTTTTAAATGGGCAATGCAGGATATGACATCACAACTAGTGCCATCATTAATATGTATATGGATTTCAGGTATCTAAGATATAATATATAAAAAGAACAGGAAACAGAATACCATAAAAAGACATATAAATCAAAATCTTTGTAAAGTCTGTACATAGCCAATGATTGTAGTTGATGTATCCACCAAATTATGTCACACTTGTGAGATCAAAAGAATGATGTAAGAGGTGATGTAAGTCTTAAGCTATAGATGCAAAGATCCGATCGTTCGAATCCTCAATGTCATTGTTAGGCCTAAAGATGTTCATTTACTGATAGATCCGCTTGTTTAGCAAGGGGCGCCACAGGTGGCTTTTTGCCAATTTGGCTGCCTAATAGTGAGACAAATCTGACTGATCCAATCATTTGTTGCTCTGAGCTGTCAAGAGTATGGAGTCCTGTGCAGAAGTATCAGAAAGGAATCTGAAGCCTAAGAATTTGTCTAATGTTATTTCAGTGCTTCTAATATATAACAACCCCTGACCCTATATCAATTTGGGAAGTCATTTAGCCCTTGACACCTTTAGGCTACAACGTGTAGCACTAAGTGATATTTGTCATTACTAACAGAACTTCTATGCTACTATACACTTCTGGTTCTGCCAATGCTGCCATATATACCCATCTCTCTCTACTTAAATGCAAAAAAACTTCTTTGGTGATCTCCATACAGCGAGGTCACCAAATTAACACATTTTTCCCCCGACAGGCCCATCTTAGGGCTATACGATTGCATAACAATGAAGAGGATACTAAAGTCTGAGCGAGGACGACATCAATCAGCCAACATGGTTCTTGATCAGACCAAAAAATCAAGCTTGCCCGAACGAGATCTGGACGATTTTTGGCCAGATATTGACCAGGGAGGCTTGTTGGAATGCTAAACTTCCCCAAATTGGCAGCTTAAATCTGCCCATTTATGACCACCTATAGGTGAAGGTTGAGATTGGCCTTGCCAAGGTTCAATAGATCTGGCAGTGCAGTGTAGTATATAACTTGCATTTGAAATATTGGTAAAAAATCTTTATTTACTGGACACCCTCAATTGATCCTGAAAACATCTATTAAATGGAAGGCTAGTGTAGGTGAACAACATTACATTCTGTGTGGTCACAGTATTACCAAACCCCACAGACCTAATTACCGAATTACGTAAGTAATTTAAACCATTAAGACAACAGCCAAAAGAACAACATGTGGCAACTGGTGATGACGGAAAAAAGCATTCAGTGGCCATGAAAAGCAGTGTTATGTTTCAAAAAAGGAAGACGGAGCATCCCAAATACTATCCATTTCTATTATTTATCATGCAACTCAATAGTTAAACCCTGGTAACTAA
This sequence comes from Xenopus laevis, assembly GCF_017654675.1. Taxonomy (NCBI): domain Eukaryota; kingdom Metazoa; phylum Chordata; class Amphibia; order Anura; family Pipidae; genus Xenopus; species Xenopus laevis. The sequence goes on from NC_054372.1 coordinate 136,027,986, forward strand.
ATCACAGACTCAGTATATACAATGCTGTCCACTATAATTACATGGCACTCTCAGGAAGTTCAGTAATGCAATGCCATCTACTAACAAGAGACGAAGAAGAAAAACTGTAATAATATTGCAGAGAGCTCGTCACAGATTGTGTTCATGATATCATGTATGTTAATGCACAAAAGTGAGCATTAGTTTCACAGATTTAACAAAGTGCACTAAAACAACAAAGAATCATGTGCTTTCTAAACAATGTGTATAAGTATATAATGTATTTTGAGCTAGTTGCAGAGAGTAAAAATAAAGGTAAATTGAACTTGTTCCCTGTGACAATCAGTACAATCAGCTGCCTGCAACACCTTATAGGAGAACTAAACTCCCCACTGGCCCACCTCCTCCCTGCACAGTCTTACCCCTGAATTCTGCCCCCTCTAGAAATAGCTACCGCACATGCAGATGAAGCACAGCGGAGCTCACGGACGACATCTTATTCTCTTCGGTAATTTTTGTGAAGTGAGTGGCGTTATAGCGCATGCACAGTTGATGCAATTTTCCGGTTTGCGACAACTGTGCTTGCGTTGAAAGAGACGGAAATTGCCGAAGGGGAGGAAGAAGACACCAAAATTACAGAAGAGAAGAATATGGCGGCCGTGAGCTCCGTTGCGCTCACTCTGCAAGTGCTGTCAATATTTCTAGAGGGGACAGAATTCAGGGTTAAGACTGTGCAGGAGGGGAGGCAGGGAGGGGGCCCAGTGGGGACTTATCCGCATGGGGGGTTTAGTTCTCCTTTAAGAACAGTCACTGATAGGCCCTAGTTTAGAACAGGACATTTACCCAAAGACTTCACCAGATATAAAATGGTAAAGTCCCAAAGTTAATCTACTGCAACAGATTAAAAACAACTGGAAAGTTACAATAACATGCATTTATATATGGGAGGAGCAATCTCAATTGGCTTTTTATCCCTGCAACTTTTCTGATTGAAGGCTTCAGTATTCAAAAAGATTCGAAATACAGGAATGATATTCTCCAGAAAGTCCATTTTATCATGGATAATTGATCCTATACCTGTATTGCATTTGCCACCATTTAAAAAATCATGGATGGCCACATCTCTCATGAAAAGGTCACCAATACAACAGAGCAAACATGCAGTTTATATTACCTTGCACTGGCAGCAATTCCAGCCTATTGTCAGAACTTATCCAAAAAATACCATGGATGACGATTGTCTTAAGCATAAAGGATTTCTTGAATGCAGGTATAAATAACTTCTAAATTACAAATTATCTAGAGCCTTAATGACATATATGACTATATTTCTTTTCCCCCTGTGAGAAGTCACATAACCATCACAAAATAAGTACAAGTGATTCCTATTCAAATCAATGTCAATTGCCAAATTCAAATGGCTGAAAAATATCAGGCAAAGAATATGTTATAGACTGATACGGCTGAAGTACATTGCAGAGCAAGCAATGGGAATCAGTACACCTACAACTAATTAAAGAACAATTATGGGATCTATTTCCTGGGGTTCTGCAAATATGGGATTGTTCAATCATTTGGAGCATGCCCAAAAGTTACTTTGAAAAAAGCTAACCTCAAGTACAAGGTAGTGTCTATTATAAAAAAAAAGTAAATCTTTAAAAATGAGGAATTGCTTGTTTAAATAGGACTATTTGGGAAATAGCAATGCTGTATTTCAGAGCTTTCTACAGGTGAGTCTAAAAATGAGGAAGCAAAATTCAAGTGGAGCTGTGGCTCTTCTCACTTCAGCATCTGCTGACGCACCATCCACAAGAGCAAATCAGACAAAATGCTCAGTTCTACAGACAGACTGTGACCTACTGCTATTGTTAAACATTGAATAGGTGCCCATATGAGAAAAGGATGACATGGAAGCCTGAACAAATAACTGGCTGGTATCTGCCTGCAGTTCAAAACGTGAGCCGGTGTTCAAAACAGGAAAATAATTGGCTGGACGACAAATCTTTTCTTACAGGACCTTAAGGCCCAATAACTTAACATTTGGTGCACAATATTGCTTTTTAATATTAAACCGTCTCTTTGTGCCATGACTAGGTTTTACAGACTTGGCAGAAAAGTTATATTGTGGCAGGAGCACTGCAGGCATCCCCAGAATAGTTTATTATGGAATGTGTCATTCTACACCACAGTATATGCTTCTAAATGCAGTCTTCCTTGGGCTCATTCATGAAGTGTGTTCATTACTAATGACAGTGGAATAAAATTCTACCTTTGGAAAAATGAGAGTCATACAAGGCAGCAGTTTTTGTGAACTGACTCAGTGTGCTCATTTGGCACAGTTAAAGGAAAACTAAGCCTCAAAGACATAGGCTACACTTGCTTACATTATGCTTTTGTGCCAGACCAAAGTTCTCCCAATCCTTTAAGGGTGAAGATCTATACCGCAGAACCTGGTCATCAGTAACTCTCCCTCTTTTCTGATGTTTTCACAGCATGTGCCCTGGGTTGTTTTAAGTAACCTGAGGTTAGGGGCCAAATGACATGTTATGTATAAATTAAATTCAAAATACAAGATTCAGTTCACTAAAGGCTGCATACATATGTGCAAGACACAGTACATTAAGGATAAACAAGTGCCAACAGGATTGTCACACTTTTAATGCCTGCCAGTTATAAAAACTGTAACTTATACTACTGATTTTCTTCTTGCATGGTAAAACCAACTTAAAGGACCAGTACATTCAAAAGTAAAAATTCATTAAAATAAAAGTATTTTATATGGCTTTTCATACGATAATCCTGTAGAGAACCTTAAATGCCATTTGACACCGTTAATCTTTCTATGTAAAGCTGGTCAGATTCGCTCATTTGTGAATCTAGGGCCATTTCAGGCACATACAGTGGAACCTATAGTCCCATCAGCTGTGGAACACATCAAGGTCAATGACATGGGGAATTTTATCATAGCTACAAAACAACTCGCCATAGGAGATACAGGTACGAGATGCAGTATCTGGAAACCCATTATCCAGAAAGCTTTGAATTATGGGAAGGCCATCTCCCATAGACTCCATTTCAAATAATTACATTTTTTTTAAATGATTTCCTTTTTCTCTGTAATAAAACAGTATCTCGTGAATGTTCCCAACTAAAATACAATTCATTTTTGATTGCAAAACAATTCCATTTGGCTTATTGTTATAATGGATTTGTAACAAAGTATGGAAATCCAAGTTATACAAACATTTCCCTTGGATTCAAGATAACAGGTCCTATACCTGTACTGAGAATCATCTCTGCTATTCATTGTGTAATCACAATTACGGGAAATTTTGAAATCTAAGTGTTTTAGCAGCATCGATCCTCTATCTCCTATGGCAAGGTATTATCTAATAAAAGGCAGGCACAGTTTGTCATTGCGCAACTAGTGTTTCTGAAGCAAATACAATTTTTACCAGTGGAATGAAACAATTCATTATGCTTATATACATATAAAGCACTTTATAATTACAATACAGATTAAGTGCTCAGTGTCAAGGAGACAAAACGATGGAGGCCCCTTCCCCGTAGGGCTTACAGTCTAAATCGTAGGGCTAACAGTCTAAATGCAGTATATTTAAACATGGTCTCAGAATAATGGGAACATCTTGTCTATATTGGTTATTACCGATTTACCTATGCAACACACTTGAACACTTTGAAATATTTTTATAATATCTATGAAAATGTTCCAATAGAATAATAACAGGAACATTGAACAAAACACAATCAGAAAGTGACCCTACAGGTTCTCATCTGTTTCGCATTGTTTCAGTTAAGGCCTCCTTATCAGCTAGATTTTAGCAGTGTCTCTTCTGCCCTGTCTCTAACAGTCAACTTCACCCATTTCTCTAAACTGCTGGAGCTCGACCTGAAAAATAAATGTGTCAGTTTCCTGTCAAGTGGGAGCAAGATTATCACTTTGGAAAAGTTTTGTTTTTTCTACAGGACGACTTTTCCTCATTTATACTGAATCTGACATGCAGAAGGATTAACATCCTTTTATAAATTACAGGAATGGGATCCCTTTTCTGAAACCTATCATCCAGAAAGCTCCGAATTACAGGAAGGCCATAAAGTCAATTTTAAGCAAATAATTCCATTTTTTTTAATGTTTCCTTTTTCTCTGTAATAACAGAACAGTACCTTGTACTTGATGGTAACTCAGCTGCATGAATTTATATTCCCAGCAAAACAACCTTGTTAGGTTTACTTGGGTCACTGGTTTTTATACCACAGAAAGATCCCTTATCCAGAAAACCCTCTCAAGCATTTTGGATAATAGATCCTATAACTGTATAAATATCATCTTTTCTATCCTATCCATAACCATTAGAGGTTGCAACATACAGACCCAAACATTGAGTAACACAGTTCTAGTTGTAAGATCTTTTAACGGTATTTAGAAATAACACTGACATTTTTTATTAATGTGTATTGGAAACTTGTTTAGCATTACATTTTCAGTCATTACGCAAAAAAAATTTTTGGATGGACATCCCCTTCATTAAAGGAATGGTCCATTTTATATAGGTTTAAGGGATGATTATGGATCCCTCACATTCTGCATTTATGTTTATGAAACCCAATACAAAGTTGCACAGATTTCTGCACAACCTGGCAAACTACTCATAAGACTATGGGGTATATTTATCAAAGAGTGAAGTTAATAGTGAAGTTCCGCCACTAGAGTGAAATTCCGCCACTCTCCATTCATTTCTATGGGATTTTTATAGGCGTATTTATCAAAGGGTGAACTTTCACTTTCACTTTCACCCATTGATAAATAAGCCTTTCAAAATCCCATAGAAATGAATTGAGAGCTGCGGGATTTCACTCTAGTGGCGGAACTTCACTCTTTGATAAATTTACCCCAATATACTTTCAAGACTTCTTTTTTTGGTCCTTTTAAAGTCAAACATTTTGTTTAGGTAACCCTGAGCTCATAATAAAATGATAAATACATGAAAACATTGCAGTTGTAACTATTTAACCCTACTTCCCTACTAACCCTTCTTCAAGAGCAGCAGATACTTATTTATTACCATATCTCGCCCCAACTGGCCCTCTGTAAGAGAATATCAACAGGAACAGGTTGCAATTCTTACTGTAACTGGCTTTCAGGCTACGACTCAGTCCTTGTACCGCATATATTTCAGCTTTAGTCAGCTAGAAGTACTGTTACCCAATAAATGCCATGACTTACATGAAAGAGGAGAGGCACCCCTAAGTGAATGTATTTACTTACCTGAAACCCCAGGTCGGTGCTTCTATCAGCAGAAAACTGTACCGGCCCGGGGTTATTCCAGCAAGCACCACAGAGGGCTCATCTTCTGGCTTCTTCTTTCTTTTCGAGGCTGCGCATGCGCATTAGAGTGAAAAGCAGAACTTTAACTAAAAAGTCAGCTTTTTCTTATACTGTGCATGCGTCTGCCCCGGGAAATTGAAAGAAAGAAGAAGCCGGAAGAGAAGCGCTCCGTGGTGCTTGCTGGAATAACCCGGGCCTGCTGATAGGAGCACTGGCCCGAGGTTTCAGGTAAGTAAATACATTCATTTGGGGGTGCCTAACATTTGGCAACCCCAAGTGGTAAACTACTTTCCTTCTCCTTTAAGGTATGAAGATTCAAATTAAGGAAAGATCAGTTATCTGGAAAACCCCAGTTCCCGAGCAGGTCCATACCTGTACATGAATTATAATATAATTCAAAACATGCTGCAGGTTAGCCTTGTAGCAGAAATGTTGTACTTCTTTTCAATTTTGTGTGTTTTTGTAAAAAAACATTGCCCTACTTGAAGGGTTTCAAGCCAGTTCCCATGGTAGATGTGTGATCTTTGTAAGTTGCCACCCTTTTTAGAAAATGTGGCATATAATTAATATTGCCCTTATGTGCCTATTTTACCAACAGGGCCAGTACAGTATCAGCCAGGTGCCAAGCCTTCTCAAAGGCAGCAGTTTATGGTGATATGTTGGAGGTGTACTGACAGATTGGCTGCCATTAGCTCATGATTGTTTATTCCATTTATTTTACTTTACTCCAGCTTTTTCCCATAACCTCCACAATTACAAAAAGTTTAATAAACTTTATTTTTCTGTAAAGCTGGCCATATATGGACCAATAAAATTTACTACTAGGACCTCCAGACTGTTGCACCTTACTAGCCCATGTATGGTGTCCTCTGATGGGCTGCTCAGAAGGATACTTGCCAGTTATCTTTTCGTGCAGGTCTGAAAATCCCAACAGGCAAGGATTGCATTGGAACACTGATTTATGAGGGTTACATAAATTCAACATCCAAACAATGGCTATCTTAACCAAATGGTTATTAGTTTCTCAATAGATTTATGGCAGGTCAGTTAAAGAATTCAAAGGACAGATAATCACAAATGCCAACATTATGCTTTTTATGGAGAAGATTTAGAAAATATGTATAATTTGGAGCTGGATATACTCCTACACAATGATGTTATCATATGGGGGATGCTGGGGATGTTACCATTACAGACAGAGAATAATGAAGGTTTAGAAAGGCTTAGCCTCCCCAAAAAGAGACCAACCAAACCACCCTACAGTATATAAGAAAGACTCACCAGACAACCCATTTCTCCCTGGTTACCATTTATGCATAGTTGTGTTGGTAGATAACTTTTCATATAAAATCCTCATAATATTTGCTAATCAGTTACTAGAAACCTGCTGCAGGCTGCACTGGTTTAAATGCAATTAAGTAGATTATCAATCCAATGTTACCAAATAAGCAATTAAATAGTTATGAAATATACCTAGCACAGACTTGAAAAAGTTTTGAACAATAGCAAGCCCGATTTTCATGGGTCATTAATAACGGCATTTTTGTATGCATTTAAAGCATATTTAAAATGCCACTTTGAGCATAACCAAGCGTGCCACCTAATGGATTCCATTATATTCAGCCTGGTTTTATGCATGAGCTCATTAGTTGCGGTTCATTGTTGCTTTTTTTTTTTTTTTAATACAATTGGTTCATGTCACACCATACATTTTATCCACTATTTTAAAAATGCCCCATTGGAACACAATGTGCTTTTTCTCTGCCGGCATTTTTAAGACAGTAGGAAAAAAACACAGACTGTTACAAAAGCCTTAAATACACACATAAGGTTACAACTCATTCATTTAAATCCAACCACAAACAAATCTACCTAATGTGGATTTTATATAAATCTGGTTTTCAGGGACCTTACACATGGGCATTTGTATTTAAGATGCAGGTTTCAGCACATCTAAAGTTTCCGTTGTTTCCATCTTTTGCTTCATTGTTATGGCTTGTCGTGCATGTATCAGAATAGGGAAATACACAATGTATGCACTTACAAAAAAAATACAGGTTAGCTGTTTTATGCATGCAACACACATATGCTTGTTTGTATAGGTCCTAATGGGATATCTGCCAACCCTCATTCATACTTGCGTTTCCCGTAATGAAAAATGCATTCACAAAAATGCAGGTTTATGATGAAAGGCAATTAGCATATTATTTGCCTCATTAAAGGAGAAGGAAAAGTTACTATGTAAGCCTTATCAGAAAGGTCCACCTAAATATACCAGTAAACCCTCAAAGTAATGCTGCTCTGAGTCCCCTGTCAAAAGAAACACTGCATTTCCTTTCCTCTGTTGTGTACACATGGGCTTCTGTATCAGACTTCCTGCCTTCAGCTTAAACCTCCTTCCCCCGGGCGTGAGCATGCTCAGTTTGCTCCTCTTCCACCCCCCCCCCTTCTCTGCTATAATCTGAGCCCAGAGCTATAAGTGAGCAGGGAGAGACTCAGGCACAAAGTGATGTCACACCAAGCTAATACTGCAGCTGCTATCCTAAACAAACAGAGAGCTTCTAGACCTTTTTTTCTCAGGTATGGTAAAGCATTCTACAGAATACATATAGCATTCTACCTTGCAATATTTCAGCTAATCTGTTGTCAAGAAAATGCTTCCATAGCTTTCCTTCTACTTTAATGCATAATGTTGGTGTTATTCTTACATATCGTGTAATAATCTCTTTTGTGGTCGAAGGGCCATTACACACATGACTTTCAGGACGTGTTCCACCACATTGGATTGCATAAACAAAGGCAGGCACCATCAGACTTTATCTCAAGTGAAGATGCAGCATGCCGTGTTTGCATCCTACAGTTGTGTCGCATCAGATGGAAAATTTTCCATGTAGTTTGCACTTGGATTACTGTGTATTACTTATTTGTAAGGCATGTTGTGTTTTATCTGTGGTCACTTCCGTGTGCTTCAGTGCACAAAAATCCCACCCACCTTATTATTAGCAGTGTCAGGCAGCTTTTATTGATGTCAAGGAAAAGTGTCAGGGACAGTGTGGCATGCATCTCTGCTACTTGAAAAACAGCAGTGGAGATAAAGGCACGTTCTCCTTTGGGTGCTTATCCAACATTAACACACAATATGTCCCATGTTCCATAATTCTTAGTTATTACAAGTACAATATAGAAGTCACACAACATATATTCAGCATCAAAGAGTTATGTGAATTCATGAGATGTACGCCAGCAGCAGTAGCTCGCTCTGCAAGGTCTGGAAACTGTCTAGGTGGTTTCCAATACTGAAATGGATAAGAGGCAAAAGAGGAATTGTGTACTGTAGTGAGCAAAAATTATGCAATTTGCAATTCATTCCTCCGATGGAGCAACATTTCTTTGCCACAGCTGGTAGTTGATGGAGAAGTAAGCTGCCTTCTTGGAGATAGGAAGTTCTTTTAGGACTTGTTTAAATACCACAAGTTATACACTTCCCTCACCAGACAAGCATGGTGTTCCATTGGTGGTGTGATAACACAACCTGCCTTTGGCCACTCAAGGGCTGCTGAGAGTTGTGCGTCATCTTGTTGTAGAAGACAGCAAGTGACCCTTTCCAGCCTGGGTGGTTTTGTTTTGCTAGGTGGAGTAACCAGTAGCTGTTACTCCTGAGCACAAATATTAAATAATATATGACACCTCTGGACTAATATAATGTAAGATCATGGCATGGCCGCTAAGTAGCACTTGCATTGCTGCCTGGATTGTTTGGTCATTTTGAATCCGGCAAGTGCCCCTTTTCTCATGTTATGAATAGAAGGAAACCTTGCAAATTGCGATCTTGCGAATGTGGATCAATCCCAAGTGGTCTGAAATTAATCCGCATCATTGACACCCTAATCCCTGCATTCAGAGTTTTAGTCAATAAATACTCTATGCGCCTGATGCAAGTACTGTACATGGTCATGTTGATTACAAAATACACACCAATAGATCAGAATGCAGCTATATACGTCTGACTCGGGTACCCTATACCAAATTAGATTGGAGCACATCTATTTCTGTCTTACAAAGTTACCTGAACTGTATGAGGCAGCATTTACTACTGTGTAACATCATTTAACAGAAGCACAAGACAAGATCAAGGTGTCCCTATGTCCCCAGAGCAAGTTATATCCTGAGCCTCTACTTCTGTCTATGGAAAACAATATGGCAGCTCCACAAGTCCTGCTAATTAGAAACATACAGAGAAAAAATATGTGCCCCTATAAACTGTACTTTCTAATGACAAGTGAAGGGGGTGGGGGTTATTAACAACTCAAATAAAACAGAGAACATGTTGCTTATACAGTATAGTCCTCTATGCTGCTGGCCTTATTATGGTTTGTGGACCTGTGCCTTGGATTTTATTTTCATCCCATCCCTTGCTAATAATGCAAATTGTAGGTAAATCTATTATATGAACAGCTCGAATCCTTTCCACGTGCTGTTAATGGATACTAAAAGCCTTACCTGATGCTCTAAACTCTGGCGGCGCAGGGCACAGATGCACTCCGGCTCTTAGATCCAGTAACAGGCAGCTGAGTGAGAGCAATAACAGGCAGTGTATGAGGCAGATCTGAGCAGTGGATCACAGCGCGACGTCTCAGTTGATGCTACAGTATATGGCAGTACGTGGAGCAGCCCAAAAAGTTGTGTGTGAGGCAGCTATTAAGGAAAATGTAGTCATGTAAGAGCAGGCACATGCAGAAAGGTTCTTTTGTATTCACTCCACAAGGGCGTTTCAGTACAACCTCATAACTGTGCATGTTATAACTGAACACCCATTCACTATAAGAGAATCTTAGACAGTCTGTGGATATAGCTCCACCTGCCCAGCACAAATGCCTCCACCCTCATTCACTCATCCACTGCTCAACAGCCCCACCTACAGACCCTCCAAAACACCTGCACACAACTTGCATCTACAGTCCTGTCAAGTGCCAGTCCTTTCCAATATTCAGGTGCTGCCACCACCAGGGCCTGAACTAGGGGCAGGCAAAAAGGCGCTCCTGGTAACCTTAAGGGCAGGGGCAGATTCGGGGAGATTTAGTTGCCTCTTCTGCAGGGCAACAATATCCCCGAACTTCCTTCCGCCTGCTATAATGAGAAAACGCCTGTGCCAATGCAGTCGCGGTGCTTCAATTTCCAAAGTCGCCCGAAGTTTCCTCGTGGCGATCTCTAACTCTGACTTTTTGAAATATACCCCTAAGAACCGATTTTCCAGTCATTTAATCAGAAATTTGTCATTTCTAGTGCAGAGAGCGCAATTGAGCTCTCTGCACTAGCGGTGCAGACCCCCCTTAACCCGCTACTGCTCAAAAAAGGTAAGCACAGGGGAGAGGGGGGCAGCATCGCAGAAGCCCCTGAATCGCCCCTGACTAGGGGTAGGCAGAAGAGGCACATGCCTAGGGTTTAGTTCTCCTTTAAGTTTATACTTTCTCTGGAAGCAAATAGTCATTATCTTAAATAGCAGTCCAGGAATGGACCCAAATGTGATGGTAATTACATAAAAACATAAGACAATTAAAATGTCAACTCATTATCAATCTGCTTGCTAGTTGTTCACTCACTGACAGTAATGATGGGGTAAGGAAAGTCTGGGTACCAGACAAGATGGCAACACTAGGAAATCAAGCTAAAACATAAATCATTAACAAGGCAGACTTATACATAGCTTATACCTATCATCCCTTATAAGGAATGTTTTTAAATGTATTTCCCTCCAGATCCCCTGTTGATGTTGCAACATTTAGTATTGCCCACTAGGTGTCACACACACACATATTAAACTATCCTATACTACTATTCCATTTCACATGCTTCACTGTTTCATTTGCTATTCTGTCCCTTGTCTTCAACACCACCACTTAGTGATGAATTTGTGGTGGTGGTGTTTTGTTTTGCAAAAAAATACACAAATCTGCAAAATTTTGCTGCAATGCACTGGGGTCAAAGAAACTGAAATTACATTGTGATATAGGTTTTTTTTTAGTTTTAGTTCTGTAACAGCATTTTAATTACTCTACATCAGGGATCCCCAAGCTTTTTTATATATGAGCCACATTCAAATGTAAGTAGAGTTGGAGAGCAAAACAGGCATGCAAATACTTCCAGGGGATGCCAAATAAGGGCTGTGGTTGGCTTTTGGTTGTTTTTTATGAAACCAAAACTATGTCCAAGGCAAGAATTCAAAAATAAGCACCTGCTTTGAGGACGCTGGGAGCAACATCCAAGTAGTTGGTGAACAACGTGTTGCTCGCGAGAAACTGGTTGGGGATCACTGCTTTACATTGTTAGAGAATCTCCTTTTCACTGTGCTACTGTTATGAATGGTATCCCAAACCCAGAACAAATCCCAAGGTCCCTCGGCTCAGGCTTCCACCTATAACAGACGCCTTTTACCTTGGGAAAAGCCCTCTGCTACTCAGATGCCACCAGGTCTTAAAGCAAGAGGACCAGGGAGAAAGAGAGTTCTGGCTGGGTCAAAACCTGGCCCGCTCGCACCCCCTGCTTCCCCGGTAGTTCTACCACTGCCTTCAACAGAGATGGGAAGAGGAGGAGAATTCTGACAAACAAGTCTGGCAGGCTTCAATAAAGAAACACGAAAAGAATTAGAAATTTTGAGTTCCGGAGGCAGTTCCCGTAGTGGGATTAATGACCTTGGATACAGGAAAGGGACCAAAGACTTTAGGAACGAACTTGGCAGAAGGGACTTTTAAAGGATTGTTCTTAGAGGATAACCAGACCTTATCACCAAGGTGACATTTTACAATGCTTTTTATAGGCTCTCTTTTGGGGCGGCTACTGCTGAAGATAATGCCCCTTGCCAAATCTTAGAAAAGTGATCAACCAACGAGTTGACAGCAGGAACATCTGAGGAAAGACCAGAAAATGAAAAGCCTCTAGGATGACAGGCAAAAACAGTAAAAAAACAGAGATTCTTCTGTGGATGAATGAGTGGCATTACTGAATGAAAACTCATGGATCAAAATCTGCCCAGAGTGGATAATTATTGGAGACATAACATCTGAGATATTGTTCCCAAGATTGATTTCTTCTTTCTGTCTGGCCATTCCTCTGTGGATGGTATGCAGAGGAGATACACAAATTATTATCCTTAAGAGAGAAAAGAGCCCTCCAAAACCTAGACACAATTGGAACTGTCATATCTGAAACAATGTTCAATGGTGCCCCATGAAACTTAAATATATAGAGAGAGAGAGAGGGGGGGGGGAAGAATTCAGCAAGAGACTTGGCAGAGGAGAGGGTGGGAAGGGGAAGGAAATGAGACATTTTACTAAAACGATCCACTACCACCCAAGTGACAGTATTCCCTTTAGAGGGAGGTAACTCCACAATGAAATCCATGGACATATGGGTCCATGGCCTTTCAGAAATAGGAAGTGACTGTAGCAGCCCATGAGGTAATGACCTGGAAGTTTTAGAGCGTTGACAAACTGGGCAAGAATCAACATAATTACCAACATCCTGTAAAAAGTAACTACATGCTCAAAGGCAGTTTATTATTGAATACATTTCCATTTTTCAGATAGAAATACTGTTGTTAATACAATTATTAAATTAGATGGATTTTGGCTAATGAACAGACTTGGCTAATTGCAATGTGAGGTCAGAAAGGTGTATAGGTTCACTTAAAAACCTAATTGCCTAACAAAAATGATCAATAAGTGGTAAACATAATCTCATACATAGTATGTAAAGGTATAAATTAGCATAGGCTTCGACATGGGGGAGGGTGAACACTCATCCCCGCCGGAGGGGGTCCAGGAGGACGGTAAAGAGGGCCAGGATGCTAGCACTGAGAGCATAATTGCACTCCCTGCGCTAGAAGAGCCAAATTTCCGGTTTGAAAACCGGAAATTCAGCTCTTAAAGTACCAGGAGCAGCATTTTTGCCTGAGGCGAGTTTCTTAACTCGCCTCATTGGCGCAGCACCCCTGCATACAGCTATGATTCAGTATGAGAAAAAGAGACTGCTTGTTTTTTGTGTGTGTGTGTGAGACTGAGAAATCAGGTGCATGCATGTGACTGTGTGTGTGTACATTACTGTGTAGTAAGCGGAGAGAGCAACACTGCCTGTACCAAGGGAACCCCCCACAACATGAATTCCAATGGTTCACAAACCACTTCCTCTTGCATTTTACCACTGATTAGATGTTTTTATTTATGCAGAAAACACCTATTTTTCTAACGAGCACCTCTTATACGTTACTAAGTAAATATATTTTCTATATACTTTACTTTTCTGGAAAAACTACAGATCTGCCCAGATTAATTTAAAACAACAGCACGCTATCTGGACTAGTTGGTTTGCTCATGGCTGAAATAGCACTGTTTCTCTCCTCCTTGAGGCATAATTTAACAAAACAAGATAAAGGTCTCTAAAAGGCTCCTCCTCAGAATAAACTTTGTGACACGTGGTGAAACTATGCAGTCACTTTTGTAACATGTGATTTGTGCTGACTCGCACAGAAATCAAAAACAAATAGACTGAAATCTCTATGGGTTAGGGCAGTGGTCCCCAACCAGTAGCTCGCGAGCAACATGTAGCTCTCCAACCCCTTGGATGTTGCTCTCAGGGTACCTCAAAGCAGGAGCTTATTTTTGAATTTCAAGCTTGAAAGCAAGTTTTAATTGCATAAAAACTAAGTATAGTGCCAAGTAGAGCCCCTTGTTGGCTGCCTGTCAACATAGGGGCTACCAAATAGCCAATCACAGCCCTTATTTGGCACCCCAAGGGACTTTTTCATGTTTGTGTTGCTCCCCAACTCTTTTTACATTTGAATGTGGCTCACAGGTAAAAAAGGTTGGGGACCACTGGGTTAGGGGATCCTTCCTCTTGTATCAACTCTTACCACTTATTAATCTTGAAAGTTAATGTACTTTTTTGTATTTTATTGTTGTATTTACCCCTTGTCTGTGCACACAAATATCACAACAATGAAATACAAATAAATACATTAGCTTTCAAGATTAAGTAGCAAGAGTTGACACAAGAGGAAGGAACCCCCTGCCCCATAGAGATTTCAGTCTATTTGTTTTTTCTTACTGTATGAGTCAGCACAAATCACGTTACAAAAGTGGCTGCATAGTTTGTGTGTCAAAAAGTTTATCCTGAGGAGGAGCCTTTTTGGTGCGGACTCACTCAGAAAACAAACAAATAGACTGTAAATTCTATGGGGTAGGAGCCTCCTTCATCTTGTATCAGCTCTTACCACTTAATCTTAAAAGTTAATGTATTCTCTTGTATTTTATTGTTGTATTTAGCCTTTGTCTGTGCACAAATATCACTTTAATCTTTGCAGACTCATTCAGAAAGCACAAACAAACTGTAAATTATACGGGGCAGGGGTCTCTTGTCTCAACTCTTACCACTTCATCTAGAAAGTAAACTTACTTATTTGCATTTTATTGTATTTATCCCTTGTCTGTTCACAAATAGTTTAAGAATCTACATCCATATCATGAGAAGCAGCAAATTCAATTTAAACTATATAAGGGTTCAAGCACACGGGCAGATTCGGGGAGATTTAGTCGGCTGGCGACTAATCGCCTCTTCTGTGGGGCAACAATATCCCTGAACTGCCTTCCCCCTACTATAATGACAAAACGCCAGCACCAATGCACTTGCGGCACTTCAATTTCCTTAGTTGCCTCACAAGGAAACTTCGGGTGACTTCGGAAATGAAAGCACCGTGAGTGCATTGGCGCTGGCGTTTTGTCAGCCTTTAGCTAGGACAGTAGAAGACTGGGTTGCCTTTTGCTTCCCCTACATGAAGCCACTGTATCCAAATAAGGAAGAATAATAAAGGGACTGTAGACAAAATGGCAGCCTATGACGATGCTTTTGACATTGGGCCCATGCTCGCCTTTAGGGTAAGATCAATATATATATATATATTCTGTAGTAGAAGTGTAGAGAAGTGAATAACTTTTTTTTTACGGTTAATCAAAGCCCTTTATTGCAGAGCAACAGCGCATGCGTCACAAACAGTTTCGCCAGGTCAGAGCCAGAAGGCACGTCCACAAATAAGGCGGAGCAGAAAACTTTATTTTTATCCGTAGACGCACTTCCGCTTCAGAGTATAGGCCGTGAAGCAGAGCAGGAGTACGGAACGTCGAAACGATGGTGACCCAGGAGCCGCCTCGGTGCTGCGGCTATTTCAATGTCCGCTCGGTGGTGTTGGGGGTGGCCGTGTATTATGTGTTTGTCAGCCTGCAGGCCTTGGTTTGGCAGACGGTGGCCGTGGTTAAATGCAGCGGGGAGTGTCCGGGGCCGTGGAGTTCGCCAGGGTCCGTGGCGGTGATTTACTCCCTTGGGCTGCTACTACTTCTCCTCAGTCTTTGTCTGCTGTATGGGGTACTACGCACACGCCCCGGCCTCTTACTCCCGTTCCTGGCCTTCCAGATTATTGACTTCCTGGGGTCTCTGCTTCTCTTCTGCGGCCTGTTCATGCGCTTCCCTTCCGAGCTGAGACTGATCAGCACCAGGCCTTACCTGTCTGGCATCGAGGAGCAGGAAAAGCCGACTGTAGTGGAGGATCTCGTCCTTGTAGTCTTCCTCTCCTTACTGATGCTGCTGCTCAAGTTGTATCTGATCCGCTGTGTTCTCACCTACTACCGCTTCCTGCTCACACGCTCGGCCCCCACACAACACGAAGAAGATGGTTTGGCCGTGATCGTGGTACCGGAGTGTGAGAAGAACCCTCTACTTCTGCCCACCTATGAGGAGGCGATAAAAATGCCAGTCAAGGATAGCCCCCCACCTCCCTACAGCCAGGACCCTCTCCCAGCACAGCCACAAGGCAAGGAGGCCGAGTAAAAGGCTCATCTTTCATTAGGGAGAGATCTAGTATTCACGGCTTCAGTTGAGACTGCATGATTTCATGACTTCCAGTCTTTGCTGTATACAAAACCTTCATCTAATACAAATGCCCTTCAGCCTTTGGCAGGAATGCCAGGCCTGTGTCCCTCTTGGCCAGCCGTAGTTGAAAGTCCAGTCTAACCACACTCATCATACAAGAGATACCCCTCCCAGCAAGTGGACACATGTACTGAGATTATCAGGAATAAACAAACAGCATGGACATCTCTACGCCACAATCTGATTTATTTTGGACTATCCCTTAACTCATTTCAGACCATCAAGCATTCCTTATGTCAACTTTTTTTCCCCTACACATGGCTGTCTATGCTGGTGACGTCTATTTTGTGGCCAGTTGGCTCCTGCTGAACTACAGACTGAGATAATGACAGGGACTATGCAACAAAGGAGACCATGAGGGTTGCCACCTTTTCTGGAAAAAAATACCGGCCTTCCTATATATTTATCTTTTTTCCCTATCGATAACATTGGGATCAACCATCATTTTTACTGGCCACACCAGTAAAATAACAACCATGTGGCAACCGTAGTTGCAAGTATTGTAAATTGCATTTCATATCATCCCTGTTCGTATCAAATGTTTATCAACCTCAAGGCAGACTTATCAAGATACAAGTTATTGCTAAAGTCACACGTGAGGGTTTCTCTATTGGTGGAAAGTGATGCCTTCTGGAATCAGAAGGTATTTACTTGTCTCATGCCATACACACAGCACTGCCTAGATACCAAAAATGAGAGTTTTGATTCTCCCATAAGGCATTAAGGGCGGAGACATGCAAATCACTCTTATGTCACTTTGGCCAACTATGCATCCAGAATGGCTGGTTTATAGCACAGATACAGCCTAATGGTTCAGAGCCATATATCCAAACTTGCAGTCTGTTACGATCATAGATCTCATCAGTGCAAGAGATTGGAACACGGCTTCTGAGAGGTAGGACTGAGAGTAGCAAAATGGGGAACCAAATCTGGTTATGGTGAGAATAGGGCTGAAAGGAGCCAAAAAGCCCTTTGCTAGCAATAATTTTTGACTCCTTTCAGCCCTTCTCACCATAACCAGATTTGCAGTGCAGTGATGTCATTGGAAAATAGTGTTCCTGTTTAAACTTCCATGAAAAAGCAAATAGTGAATGAACACGTTGTCCTTGCTGTGCTTGTTTAAGGGATGCCAAGTCACAAGATCTCTTAAAGAAACAGTAACACCAGCAATGAAAAGATATTAAAGTAAAGAAAATATAATGTACTGTTGCCCTGCATTGGCAAAACTGGTGTGCTTACTTTAGAAACTACTATAGTTTATATAAACAAGCTGCATTGTAGCCATGGGGGCAGCCATTCAAAGCTGAAAAAGGAGAAAAGGCACAGGATACACAGCTGATAAGATACACTCTGTAGTATACAATGGGATTCTTCAGAACTTATCTACTGTGTGTCCTGTGCTTGAATTGCTGCCCATGGCTACACAGCAGCTTGTTTATATAAACTATATTAGACTTTCTGATGCAAACACACCAGTTTTACAAGTGCAGGGCAGCAGCGCATTATATCTCCATTACTTCAAATCCCTTTCACTATTTGCTGTTACTGTTCCTTTAAATATTTCTCCAGCCTTGCAGTTTAAGCTGGTCACTTTTAAGCTGGTAACTGGTGGTTCTGTCAACTGCAACACACAGCTGAAGGCCTTTGCTGCTGTAGTCTGTTTAAAAGGTGGCCTGTGATTGGATAGTCCTTTGGCAAGCTGTGGGCCAGATCTCAGATACACACATTTAAGTATGCCCACAACAGTGTTAAACTGCAGGACAGTGGCAGTTTGGACAATAGGCTAAGATGCATTCGTGCTGTAGCCACCTTGAATCCTGCGGTTATAAATTTAGCCAGGTAAAAGGCTGCCAGAATCCAGCATGCAATGGGAATTTTTATAAAAAGGTATTTAAACACAAAGGATAATGCCAGGAACATCTGTAAAAGTGTTCCTATGTAAAACTGAAAATTGTAGTCACCAATTTGTCAAATCAATTTGCAATTGCACTTTACAAAGTGTTTCATGCGGGCATTTTGGATACTGTAGCAGATGTAAAGATGTATTATACTTGTTGGAGTTACTTTTCATTGAAAGATTATTGCCCCTTACACAGACGATTGTCATAAAAAAATACTGCAGTATGTTGGTCTGGGAACGTAGGGTTACCATCTCACACCTTTAAAGGAGGACACTTCTTGAATACACAGGTTGGATGCTTTACTGCACACAAATGCTTGAGCCACGTATTCTACTTGCAGTGCTTGTATTCAATAAGTGTCCTTTTTTTTTTTTTTCTTTTTTTAAAGGGGGTGAGATGTTAACCCTAGACTGGGGATTCATGGGTAGTAATGGAACAAGTTGCACCAATCAAAAGTCTTGATAAAGGTCTTAGAAGGAGACTGAACGCTTTTAAAACATTTTTTTTAATCTTGTGTGCGCTGCTTATAAACAAGATATATGTGTGTGTGTGTATAAGGGATGCACCAAATCCACTATTTTGTATTTGGCGAACCCCCGAATCCTTCATGAAAGATTCTGAATACCGAATCTGAATTTGCTTATGCAAATTAGGGGTGGGAAGGGGAAAACATTTTTTTACTCACATGATTTCCCTTCCCACCCCTAATTTGCATATGCAAATTTGGTTTCGGCTGCGCTGATGGATTTGGCCAAATCCGAATCTTGCTGAAAAAGACCGAATTCCGAACCGATATCTGGATATATACTAAAAAGCTAGTTTAGGTTAAAAGAATAGGCATACAGACCAACTAGCTTTTTATCTTTTTATTACTGAAGGTGGCCATACATGGATAGATTGGCCCGTGTATGGGGGCCCCCGACGGGCTTCCCCGATCGAGATCTGGCCGAAAGCCGGCCAGATCTCGATCGGATGGGCGACATCGCCAAACGAGCGGATCTCCCTCCGATATGCCCACCTTGAGGTGGGCAATATCGGGCAGATCCGATCGTGGGCCCTAGGGCCCAACGATCGGATCCTAGCATTCGGCAAACGGCCGGTCGGATCGCGGGACCGCATCAACGAACAGATGCGGCCGCGATCCGACGGGATTTTTGAACCCATCCGATCGAGATCTGGCCGGCTTTCGGCCAGATCTCGATCGGGGAAGCCCGTCGGGGGCCCCCATACACGGGCCAATAAGCTGCCGACACAGTCTGTCGGCAGCTTTTATCGGCCCATGTATGGCCACCTTGAGTTTTTAGGATATCTTTGTTTTGTGCCCTTGGAACTGGGGGCTATATCCCAATAACCATGGCCCTTTCGACAGGCCTTTTAAATTGCAGTATTTAATTGTATTTTTTTTGAACATTAATGTAATCACTTAACTTTATTTTCACTCTTGTTTTCCTTTAAAGGACCAGTAACATCAAAAAATGAAATTGTTTTAAAGTAATACAAATATAATGCAGTGTTGCCCTGCACTAGTAAAATTGGTGCGTTTGCTTCAGAAACACTACTTTTTTTTATATAAATAAGCTGCTGTGTAGCAATGGGGGCAGACATTCAAAGGAGAAAAGGCCCAGGTTACACAGCAGATAAGATCTGTAAATCATAATGGTGTTATCTGTTATCCACTATTTAACCTGTGCCATGTAGCCTTTTTTCAATGTCCGCCATTGCTACACAGCAGCTTGTTTATATGAACTATGTAGTGTTTCTGAAGCAAACACATCAGTTTTACCAGTGCAGAGCAACATTACGTGATATTTTCATTACTTTAAATCACTAAGTTTTTGCTGTTACTGTTCCTTTAAGGGACAAGGTATCCCTTATACCAGAATTCAAGTGGACAATCTAGTAGTAACCAGTCTTACAAGTCGAGCTTGTTTTGGAATAATTTCTTGTTTTGTTTAAAAACTATGCAATGTAATGCTAAATATATCTAGGGCATGGCCTGCATTTTTCTTTTGCTTAGTAGACTGGAATGACATTACCTTTTCTTCTTTGGATTGTTTTAGAGTGAAGAATGTTTTAAGTATTGGGCTGAATAAACCAGTTATGTGACCGGCTTACTAGTTTGCACAATATCTGTGAGTTGATTTTAAAAGATTGAACTTTATTAATTATAAATAGAGAAATAAACTGGTTTTAACCTTTTGAAGGAAAGTCTTTTTTTGCTTGGTGCAGCTTTCTGCTGATAAAGAGCACCGGCCTGGGGTGTCAGGTAAGTAAATACATCCACTTGGGGGTGCCTAACTTTTGCCAATTTAAATAAACTTTCCTTCTCCTTTAAAGGAGAAGGAAAGGTTAAAACTAAGGAAGCTTTATCAGAAAGGTCTACCTAAATATACCAGTAAACCCTCAAAGTAATGCTGCTCTGAGTCCTCTGTCAAAAGAAACACTGCATTCTTTTTTTTTTCTATTGTGTACACGTGGGCTTCTCGATCAGACTTCCTTCTTTAAGCTTAAACCTCCAGGGCACGGCATGCTCAGTTTGCTCCTCTCCCTTCCTTTCTCCCCTCCCTGCTGTAATCTGAACCCAGAGCTATAAGTGAGCAGGGAGAGACTCAGGCAGGAAGTGATGTCACACCAATGTAATATGGCAGCTGCTATCCAACAAATCGAGAGACCTTCTAGAGCTTTATACTCAGGTATGGTAAAGCATTCTGCAGAATAAATATAGCATTCATAGTAGCTTTCCTTCTCCTTTAAATGCACTGCTAGCATTATTTACCCCAGGCTTGGGCAAGTGGGTGGTGGTTTTTCGCACTCTTACTGGGAACAATTCCAGTGCTACTTAGGCTGATGGCAGAAGAGGAGATTTGTCCTCATTGTTTCCTCGTGAGGCAACTTTGGGAAATGAAGCAACGCATATGTTTTCTCATCTGCAATTTACATTATTGCCACTGGGAAACCCTTTTCAGGAGATTAGTCACCCGCGACAGTGCCATGGTGACATCTAATAGGAAACTCTTATATGATATGCACTTTCATCAGTTGCTCATCTACTGTGACAAAGCACTTCCAGGATGTTGCGGCTGGATATTGTAGCTGAAGCAGAATGTTGCTTCTAGGGTACCACCCTTATAACACAGTATTGTGCTTGAAATTAAACTAAAGCACTTCTCACTTAATATTTTGCAGATATTCTTTGGGCAACTTTGCTACTGTCCTTTTAGATTTTTGGGATTGTCATTCTATTCTCTCTCCCTAACTGAAATGCGCCAGGTTGTGTTGCAGCATTGAGAAGGTCTTGCCCTCTTCGTCCTCTGATCTCACATCCATATGAATCACTGGTTTTCATTGTCCTGCCCTGTTAAATAATCTAGGGGCAATAAAGATACAGATAAGTTGCGCAATGGTTTATAAGAGTAGTGGTATTAAAGCTAATTTTGATATGAACTGCCTTTTGCAGTGTTTAACCTATAGGGTTATGGCGCATGCAGTGATTTATCACATTCCTGATTAGGGATGCATTGAATCCAGGATTAGGTTCGGGATTCGGGCAGGAATGGGCCGAATCTTTCTGCCCGGCCAAACAGAATCCGAATCCTACTTTGCATATGCAAATTAGGGTCTGGGAGGGAAATCACATGACTTTGTCACAAAACAAGGAAGCAAAAAAATGTTTTCCCACTCCTAATTTGCATATGCGGATTTGGTTTGGTATTCGGCCAAATCTTTCGCGAAGGATTCGGCTGAATCCAAAATAGTGGATTCAGTGCATCCCTACTAGTGATTTCAAATAATTGTTAGTTAGCAATGGAAGATGTTTTAATAAGGTAAAAGCAGCAGTCAACATTCCTAACGTAGCACATTTTATGTATTTTTACAAGTGGGTAGAGTAGTTGCACAACCCAATGTGAATTCAGTTCACCTTTGCATTATTAACATTTACTATGGTGTAGACTGTGATATTCTAAGACAATTAGAAAAGAGTTTTTTTTTTTTTTAAACAGGGTCTAAATTAACAAGGTAAACAACTAGATGCTGGAAAATGAATTGGAAAGAGCCTGAACAGAACAATCCGTAACACAATTGTATCCTCACACAGCAATATTTTTTTGACTTCTGGGATAAGTGACCCCTCCCCCCACTTGATGGTCTGGAAAGAGGCCAAAAAGGGGCAAATAATTACACTGTACAGATGGAACGTTGCTAAGAATAGGACATTCTAGAACATGGACCCCCAACCTTTTGAACCCCTGAGCAACATTCAGAAGTAAAAGGAGTTGGGGAGCAACACTAGCATGAAAAATGTTCTTGGGGTGCCAAATAAAGGCTGTGATTGGCCATTTGGTAGTCCCTAGGTGGATTGCCAACCTACATTGAGACTCTGTTTGGCAGTGCACCTGTTTTTTATGAAACCAAAACTTGCTTCCAAACCTGGAATTCAAAAATAATCACCTGCTTTGAGGCCACTGGGAGCAACATCCAGGGGGTTGGGGAGCAACATGTTACTCACAAGCTACTGGTTGGGGATCACTGTTCTAGAACGTAGTAAACATTAAAGGCCCCCATACAGGGGCTGATAAAAGCTGCCGACAGACTGCAGAGTCTGCAGTTTATTGGCCCTTAAGTGGGGCCATCCGACGTGCTTTCACGATCGATATTTGGCCGACCTCGATCGGCAGTTCAAAAAAATCACGTTGGATCGCAGCCGCATCTGTGCGTCTATGCAGTCTTGCAATCCGGCCACCCGTATTGGATGCATTATGATCCGAGTGTTGGGTCCTAGGACCCACGATCAGATCAGCCTATCACCCAATTCAATGCGGGCATATTGGGGAGAGAGCCGCTCATCTGGAGACATCACCAAACAAGCAAATCTCTACGTCTATGGCCACCTTAACGCTTAAAGGTGAACCCCCACCATTTAACAGATCACACAATTGGCTTACTATAAGTTATGGGCTGATATATCTGTAATTATATATTTTTATTGGTTGCACAGCAGTGTTAAATATGATTGTTCATTCACTGTCAAACCAAACCTGATTGTACCATATTTCAAACTTGTGTCTCGGTATTCTGAAGAAAGTGCAACATTAAAAGAATCTCACAACCCTCAATGATCACACTCTGTTTTTAATTCAAAATGTTACCACTGGCCTAATTGATAGCTTTGACAGTTCTGTAGGTCTCTGCTCCCCAGTCACTTGAAATACTTTGTAAGTACAGGTATTGTAAAATGTTTGAGACTTCATGTTTGCACATAAGGATAAGTCTTGTAATGTGGAGGATCATGTTTAAGGATGCAGTATATTTTAAAGGAAAACTATACTCCTCCTGAGTATCATCTGTCTCTATATTAATACATATTCACAGGTTGTATTAAACATTTATAAAGCCTTCATGTAAAATATACGTATCTACTGGTGTGATTCATTGTATAATTCCATATTGAACTGTTACAATTGTAAGCTCTGGCACATGTGAGGCACTATTCTTGCACATGTCATAGCCACACATCCAGGTTAGCTTACATGAGCCAATGAATGGACAGAGATTTGTCTTTTACGCACATTTATCAAAGGTCAAATTTTGAATTCATCTGAGTTTTTAAAAACTCCCATAAACTCGAAAATCAACCCATCGAAATTTGTAAGAAAAGCTGATTTTTAAAACTCGGATGAATCAAATCAACCTGGAAACTCGAATCGAATTTGATTCGAATTTAAAAAACTCAATTCATTTTTTCTCTGAAAAACAACTCGATCCCTAGACCTCTCCCATTGACTCAAACAGCAATTCAGGTTTTAAGTGGCACATAGTCAAATTAGAATTCTTAAAGGGACAGAGTAAGATAAATATCAAAATTCACAAGTTTTTAAAAAACTCGAATCAAATTTGACAGTTTTGTCCATAAAAAAAATCAGACTTTTGAATTCTCA
This sequence comes from Xenopus laevis, assembly GCF_017654675.1. Taxonomy (NCBI): domain Eukaryota; kingdom Metazoa; phylum Chordata; class Amphibia; order Anura; family Pipidae; genus Xenopus; species Xenopus laevis. Next base: position 136,052,123 of record NC_054372.1, read on the forward strand.
ATTCGACCCTTGATAAATCTGCCCCTTCATGTTACCGATTGAAGCCAAGTTATTTCCTATGAGGTGGACACGCACAAAATCAGAAAATGGTGAAATGATCTGCTGGTTTTCATTCCAAATAAATAGCTCTCATATATTTGAAATTCCCAGTAGGATTGTTTTGTCAGCAATATGGATTTCTGCTAGCTTAGTTACCATCAAGGACAAGGTTATAGGCTTACTGGTACAGAGAACAATCTGAAATGAAAGGACATCTTGAAACACTTGGGGATTCCCGAAGGGCAGCTGTCGTTATGATTAAAACAAAAAAAACATTTTATCATATAGTTTTGCAACTTCCTCAAACTCATCTTTTTTCCTTCTGTAATAGGACTGGTTTTGTGAATCAGCAGCAACATTTACAGCTGATTTAGGCACGAGTGATGGAAAGTCCAACTGCCAAAAAACATGGATGGTTGAGTTACGGTATTGGCAGCAGGAAAAAGTTAAAGGGGATCTAAAACCAAACCTAATAAATGTATGCATTTACTCAGCTATTTTTTTTTTTTTATGTTAGTTGATTTTAGATATTGGTAGATTGAAACTTCTAATTCAGGATGCACCGAATCCACTATTTTGGATTCGGCTGAACCCCCGAATCCTTAGCGAAAGATTCAGCCGAATACGGAACCGAATCCTAATTTGCATATGCAAATTAGGGGTGGGAAAACATTTTTTTACTTCCTTGTTTTGTAACTGAAAGTCACGAGATTTCCCTCCCCACCCCATATTTGCATATGCAATTTAGGATTCGGTTTGGCAGGGCAGAAGGATTCAATCCTGCTGAAAAAGGCCGAATCCTGAACCAAATCCTGGATTCGGTGCATCCGTACTTCTAATACCAGGCTTTTGGCTCATTGGCTTTCTAAAACCCTAGGTTTAAGTGGCTATACAGGTAGTGCATAGAAAGGATCAAAGCCTGCTATTAGCAAATCTTAAGCTTCTAATATCCCAGAAACCACTAAAAATAGAAAACAAATTTAGAAAAGCTCAGAGAAGCACTGAGTAAATTCACATTGATTCATTTTTTTGGCTTTCAGCCACCTTTAAAGGAGAAGGAATAGCATTTTACAAAAGTTAGGCACCCCAAGTGACTACTTTTACTTGCCTGACCCCCCCCCCCCGGGCCGGTGCTCCTATCGGCAGAAAACCACACCGGCCTGGGGTTCTTCTAGTGACCACCATGGAGAGATCCTCTTCCTGCTTCTTCGGGTCGTCTTGCAGTTGCGCATGTGCAGTAGAGCGGAAAGCTGGACTTTAATGAAAAAGCCAACTATTTTGTTTTACTGCATATGCATCTGCCCCAGGGAATTTGAAAACCAATGAAGCAGGAAGAGGATCTCTCCGTGGTGCTCACTAGAAAAACCCCGGGCCGGTGAGGTTCTGCTGATCGGAGCACCGGCCCAGGGGGGCCAATTATAAAATGCTACTCCTTCTCCATTAAGCTTGCCATATATGCCCACATTTGGTCATGTATTTTGGCCAACAAGGTTGTCCTTAACACCTGGCCTTGAACTGAGGAGCCACAAGTACTTTCATGCAGCTCCAATCATTTGGGCCAATGGAAGGTTGCTATACAGGAGGGTGGTCTCTTGGAGGGGATCTGTAAGTTTGGCCTGTGGGACAATTGGTTGGATAGTGTAGAAGACCAGTCACAGTAGTCAACGTAAGGGCAAAAAAGCAGAGTAAAATACATTTTATTTCAAAACAAACTACAGTATGGGCACATAATTACAGTGTTGGCTTTCCTATTTTGTGTAGCAGTTTATGTGGAATTAATTGACTTTCAGAAGGAAGCATCTTTGATTTTTCGGCTAACAACAGGTCTGATTTCTGAAAGTGCCTTTACAGGTTTGGGATACGTTATCAAGAAACCGGTTATACAGAAAATAATCCAAGTCCGAGTCATTTTTTTCCCCATTTTCTTGGTTATAGTTTAAACTGTAGGCAAAAATCACCTATTGGGTGTATTTAATGTTTACATTTTTAGTAGACTTAAGGTACGAAAATCCAATTAATGGAATTAATTAATTATCTGGAAAAGGTCCCCAGCATTCTGGGTAACAGGTTCCATACCCGTACCAGCATTTTCAGGCTGAGCAACACTGGCACAGGTGGCTCTGGTTATCAGTACAACTGTGTGTAGCAACTTTGCCTGGAAAAAAACAGCAATATTTTTTATTGTTAAAAACTGCAATTTTTTTCATGTTTGCACAAAGAAAGTGGGCTCCTACAACTTTTCAATTGGTCTTTATTACCCCCCCTTTTTTACAATTTGTTTTATTTTATTTTCCTTCATACTCTTTCCAACTTTTCAAAAAGGGGTCACTGATTCCATCTAAAAGGACATACTCTGTAAGGCTACAACTGTATTGTTATTGCTACTTTTTATCAGCTCATGTTTCTATTCCAGCCCTTCTTCTATTCATATTCCAGTCTCTTATTCAAATCAATGCATTGTTGCTAGGCAGATTTATACCCTAGCAACCAGGTTGCGGAAATTGCAGACTAGAGGGCTACTAAATAACGCAAAAACCAAAAATAATAAAAAAAGTAAAAACAATTGCAATTTGTCTCAGAATATCACTATCTACGTCATACTAAAATTAAATTTATATTGTAACCATAAAGGGGTTGTTCATATTTATTTAAATTCAATACCTTTACTTTGCCACAATTAAAGGACCAGTAACATGAAAAAAATGTTAGTATACCAAGTAAAAAAAACAGCACGATGGATAGTCGTCGTGTCGCCTTTTCTGAAGAGGAGCACAAGCAGAGTTTCGGTAAATTATTTCTTAATGAAGGCTGTGTGATTTTAAATTTTTATTTGTCTTGGTGTTTTTTTTCCATGGTATACTAACAAATTTTTTTTAAATTTATTTTTTTTTTTATGTTACTGGTCCTTTATGCCTTATGTCCTGAATGATCATGGGCACCCCCGGTCCTCATTAATCCCTCCGAAGCACATTGCAAGGGGAGTTTGGGCGAGTCTGTAACCGACTATTTTTAATAAACAATCCTAATCTGTAGGGCTATGGACCAGCATTTTTCAGCTTTCAGAGAAGCCAAAGCAGCCACTCCCATTCAATGGACAAATCATTAAAACACATTTCAGAATCTGGTCTGGTATAAATTATACAAAATCAGTCATCATAGGTTTCAGCAGAAAACAGTAACCATATTTTTATCAAATACCCTATTGTACTCACAGCACTTCATTTAAGTGGCCATAGATTCACAGATATTTTCGTACGAAAGATCTTTCATACAATAGTTGTTTCGTGTGTTGGGCGAGAGACAAGGAGACCAATATCAGTAAAAAGCCTGGGATATCAGTCATCTCGTCATCTCTCATCAGGCAGGAATGAAAATTGTTATCGGACACCTTTGAAGGTTCCCGAACATTGTACTGTTAATGCTGAATGATCAGATAGAATTCTTTAGCTCTTTTCGTTTTACTTGCATATTGGATGATTCAGCTCTTAAAGGAGAACCAAACCCTTCATTTAAAAAAACCATACCCTACATAGAACCCTCTCCCTGCTCCCCCCCATCCTAGCGGTTACCTTTGGTAAATGCCCCTAACTCTATACTTACCTCTCTTTGCAGATTCAGCGAAGCTCACGGGCGCCATCTCCTTCTCTTCAGTCTTCTTTGGGAAGTAAGTGCCGTATCGGCGCATGCACAGTTGGAGTAGTCTTCAAGTTTTTGACTGACAACTGCGCATACGCCGAAATTGACAAATTGCCAAAGCGCCGGAAGAAAGCCCGAAGATTACAGAAGAGCCGGAACGTGGCGCCTGTGAGCTCCGCTGTGCTGAATCTGCAAATAGAGGTAAGCAAAGAGTTTTACCGAAGGTAACAGCTAGGCTGGGTGGGAGCAGGGAGGGGGGGTCTATGTAGGGTAGGGGTTTTTATAATTAAGGATTTGGTTCTCCTTTAACATTAGGAAAGTGGACAAAAGATCTTTTGTAGCACCAATGGTTGTTGGGAAGATCAGAATTGTAGCATGTATGGCCACCTATACCTGTGGTGCATGTAAAATCCATTTAAGCATCATATGTGTAATAACTTGAGTCCTTTCAGTCCTAATTTGCAGCCCCGACAACTCTCCTTAAAAGGCACTTTGCTATCTCTTAACTCTTCCATAACACATATTGGTAATGATATATTATTGACCAGGCAAATTATCAATTCTTTTTATTTTATTTAGAATTGAGGTTAAAAATGCAGGGAGTAGCACAATCCTAAAATTCAGGGTTAAAAATGCAGGGATTAGCACAATGCTAAAATTCAGTCATAAAAATACAGATGAAGTCTATAATAAATGTAAAAATAAATAAAGATTTGTTGAATTAAACATCCCCTTTTTTTTTTCTTTTTGCTGTATTGCTTTGTCTTAGGTTTGTATGTACCTTTCCCGGCCTTAAATGAAATGCATCCCTCGGTGACATTTACCCTCCTTACCTGGCTCTCCAAGTGGAGTTTGGCATGTACAGTAAAACCTCAATTTTAAGTCCCCTGACTTTAAGTTTTCCTGTATTTTACATTTTTTTTTTATTTGTGGTCCCACCAATTTATAATGCATTTCAATGGGTGCATTTCCCTGATTTTAAGTAACGTTTTCCCAGATTTTCCATCAAAATTTTGTCCTGATGTTCCCAAAAACTGCTTTTTTTCCCTCTATTAATGTTATTTGTGAAATAAAGAGGTTTAAAATACTAACCAGATATATATATTGCCATGGTTCTGCCTGTAAATGGTCAATTCCAATTAGTCTGCTCCTTATACAGCCCTGCACCAATCACTTATTGCTTTAGTTTAGGTATGTGACTTAGGTATGAGGCCTTGCACATGCACCCCAATGTGTAACATTAACGCTGCATTGCTTAACCCTTCTTATTAACACAGTAAATATTGTATCTCAAAGTAAAACTGACTCCTGTGCTTATATACTTTCAATAATTGAAGAAAAAGTTACTTTAACTTTTTTTTAAATTTTACAAAATTTTTTCCTGGTCCCCTGAAAAACATAAAATGGGGGTTGTAGTTTATATATATTTTCAGAACAAAGTCCACTGCCCACAAATATTGTGAAAGCCAGAACCCCACAACCTGGCTAAACCCAAGAAGAGTCAGGAAACCTCACTAAAATCTAAACCAGAATTACAAAAGGCACAAACATGATACAGCACATCATATGTGCCACTTGCAAAGATGGTGCAAACATTTCACAAGATTTATTTTAAAAGCAATGACAATGGGTGTGGTTTGGGGCATTTTGGTGCAAGGTTTTTGTAACACTTAAAGTGCCCACAATTGCCCTGTGGAACATTCCCCATCCATTACCTACTGTGCACCTGCTAATATTCAAAAGAAAAATAAATAAAACATTATGCTAAAGCAGTCTCCTGTTTTACATTCTATTTCTGCAAGATATATGCTTTTTTAAGGCTGTAGGCTGAATGGATGGATACCATACACTGTACGCATATATGTACACTTTTGCTGCATCTTCTTTTGTTGCATTTTAGCTATAGTTTGCCTTTCAGTAACTGTCTGTTGGTGAAAGCATTAGTTAGACAAGAGACCACACAGTGTTTGAATATAAATGTCAAACCATATATGTATTGACAATACCCTGTAATTTTCATAATAATGAATAGAAAAGTAGCTTTAATACCACCCCTTGCAGCCAAGAGACGGCGTGCAAAGATCTGTGGATGCAAATATTGCAAATTCATTAAAGTGCCAATCTATACAAGTTAGAAATGAAATAATATGTTTGTATTTAGTCCCATTATTATTATTAATCAGCAGAGCGACTTTGGTGATCCAAGAACAGAAAAAAGGTGTAAACTTAAAGTACCAAAGTGATCTAATGACAGTGATTTGTATAGCTGCTTGTATTGTAGACATGATGTGCTGTTGTACGAAGGGGGTCAGGAACTTTCATTGGATCCCTTGCAACATTTAAATTAAAATTCCTTCCTGGTGTAATACTTCACATTTGTATAATCAGTGCCCCCCCCCAATTAATAAAAGGTACCTGCTAGGTTCTTTTCTTAAATGCCTAGAAGAGACAGATGCCTAAATCTTGACATGTGAACCACCTATTGGCCCAAGTTCACCAAATGAAACCTGCACCTAACTTTCCCCTGCTGAAAAAATAACGGTCATTAGTTTACTTTGGTTCTGCAGCTTGCACCCATCCAATGAAAACATTCCGTTGAAAAGCAATCTCCTGAGCTGTGTCCACAAACAGTCTTTGGTAGGGTTAACTAAGCTTTGTAATCCAGCTCTGCATTCATCTTGTTATACATTATATAGATTGCTTCTATGGTTGTAGTGTAATTCACCAGGAACTGTCGGATCTTCTCTATGCATTCCTCTTCCTTCACCGTCTGTCCTTTGGAGAGGGCCTTAAGGAAGACATCTTTGTATGGAGCCGCAAACAGTGCAGTCTGAAATAATTTAATGGGGGGGGGAAACAGCCTTTGTAAAACAAAAACGAATATTCAAAGGTTTCTCTTCACAGTAAGTACCATGTCCATGAAATGTTTATTATAAATAAATGTTTATCCATGTAGTACCTGTATAGAATAATCAGCATAATATACTAAACCAGCAGATATTTGGCCAGAATATGTTTTTACAAAATTACAAATTGTAAGTGGCCAGAGTGAAACATGTGGCAAGAAAACAGGCCCTAGTAATCAAGGTGTTTAATTCTGACACTAATGGTGTAATGTAATGAATAATTTTAAAAGGCCCTTTACACCAATCAGCCCATGGGCCAAACAGACAGACAGAGTACAAGGGGCCACACAAGTGATATGGCCATCTTTCTATTGTTCCTTCCAACTGGTGTTTGAAAATTTCCAACCTGCTTAATTCAGGAACAAAACATTATATCAATATCAGTTAGGCTTGTGGGCCTCCATATACATACCAATAATTGTATGAAATTTTATTAATATGTGCATGGCCAGCATAAAGGAATTGTTCAGTATAAAAATAAAAACTGGGTAAATAGATAGGCTGTGCAAAATAAAAAATGTTTTCAATATAGATAGATTGCCAAAAATGTAATGTATAAAGACTGGAGTGACTGGATGTGTAACATAATAGCCAGAACACTACTTCCTGCTTTTCAACTCTCTTGGCTTCCACCGATTGGTTACCAGGCATGTGGCCCCCCCTTCAAGTTGCTGACTAACTCAGAGTTTCCAGATAACGGATCCCATACCTGTATCAATATAAACCTGGGTCCTCTTGCTAGGCGTATATTATCCTGCAGCTATTCAGTAGAAAAGGCACTACATACAGGTACATGACTACTAAAGAAATCATTTCCCACTGCAAGCAAAATTTAAGTCTTCATATTAAAGGGGTTGTTCACCTTTTAAAAGTGTGATATGCTAATACAAAAAGAAAACCAATTGCAAATGGTCTTATTTGTGGTTTTTGAGTTACTTTATTCAGCAGCTCTCCAGTTTTTAGCAATCTAGTTGCTAGGGTCTAAATTGACCTTAGCAACCATGCACTTGAATGGTCTTTTCAATACAACACGTTTGTCTACCTCTAAGCAGTTGGGGAGGAACAGTAAGCACCTGGTACAGTACAAAAAAAAAAGTTTTTCTGTCCAAGTCAAGCCCTCTGTTCTTGCTGCCGATTTGAATAATGGACTGGAATAGGATAAGAATAGGAGAGGACCTGATGTGTAATAAATAGTAGCCTTACAGGGCATTTGTTTTTAGATGGGGTCAGTGACCCTCATTTGAAAGCTGGAAAGATTCAGAAGAAGAATGTCAAAAATTCAAAAACTATAATAAACAAAAATAGGACAGCCAATTAAAAAGTTGCTTAGAATTAACCATTCTATAATTGACTTTAAAGGACCAGTAACATCAAAAAAATTAAAAAAAAAAAATCGTTAGTACACATCAAAAAAAAAAAAAAAAAAAAAAAAAAAAAAAACCACCACCACAAATTATAAAATTTAAAAACACAAAGCCTTTATTAAGTAATAACTTACAGAAACTGCACTTCCTGTCCTGTACAGAAACGGCGAAAGGGCGACCATCGATGCTGCTGGGCTCAATTTCTCCTCCCTGGCTACTCTACTGACAGCTTGTGAAGGAGCAAGATGGATGCCTCATGCCTGCGATGCGATGCAGTGACTACTCGGGCCCCCTCCTCCTCCTGCACTATAGATGAGAAGCGCCCACCTGGACACTGGAGGAAGCGGTGGTAGTGGAGGCGGTGGAGGGAGCTGTAAATCAATGTTGGCAGCGGCAGCTGCTTCTCATCATCAGTCACTGGCCAGGCCCCCTCCTCCTCCACCGCTCCCTGCCCTGGTCGCTCCTGCTCCGTTCCCTGCACATGAATGATTATCTGCCTGCATTCCGTTTAGCTAACAGACCTACTTGTGCCTTGTAGCTGTATTGTGCGCTGGATTAGCACTGGGCGCAGGAGCAGAGGAGGTGCAGCGGAGCGGGAAAAGGAAAGCTGTATCACATCCAGCTACAAGGCACACGTAGGTCTGTTAGCTAAATGGAATGCAGGCAGATACAAACGCTATCGAAACAATCACTCATGTGCAGGGAACGGAGCAGGAGCGACCAGGGCAGGGAGCGGTGGAGGAGGAGGGGGCCTGGCCAGTGACTGATGATGAGAAGCGTCTGCCGCTGCCAACATTGATTTACAGCTCCCTCCACCGCCTCCACTACCACCGCTTCCTCCAGTGTCCAGGTGGGCGCTTCTCATCTATAGTGCAGGAGGAGGAGGGGGCCCGAGCAGTCACTACGTCGCATCGCAGGCATGAGGCATCCATCTTGCTCCTTCACAAGCTGTCAGTAGAGTAGCCAGGGAGAAATCGAGCCCAGCAGCATCGATGGTCGTCCTTTCACCGTTTCTGTACAGGACAGGAAGTGCAGTTTCTGTAAGTTATTACTTAATAAAGGCTTTGTGTTTTTAAATTATAATTTGTGGTGGTGTTTTTTTTTTTGATGTGTACTAACGATTTTTTTAAAAAAATTTTTTGATGTTACTGGTCCTTTAAGGCAAACCCTGCCTTTAACAAGGAGATTGCTTTTCTGACCACTGCACAACCTTATCAAACAATACGTTAGGATGTTTAATCTCTTAAAACACCATCAGTTTTGTAAGCTCACCTGGAAAAGCTTCTGCACAAGCCAGCCATGGTATTTTTGGAGCGCTATCTCATAGGCCTTGGTTATGTTCACCTTGATAAGATTCGGGTTCTGATCATCCCTTTCTCCATCAGCAATACTTTGTAGCATAACCTGAATGAACTTTAGGCCCCTGCAACAATGGAATAAAACTATGCTTGTACCAAGGTAAAATAAAACAGAGAATGAGGACTATAATTTAATATACATACAGTATAGAGATTTAGCAAATGAAGAAAACTTTTAAAAGGTGTGAATTATTTTTTTTAAGAGGGACTGGTGAACTTTTGGGCTCATTCACACTGGTGTTTTAATCCACATTTCCCAAGAAAAGGAGACTTTGTTGTACCTTACCTTTTTAACCACATCAACGCTAATGTTGCTCCAACTTTTGGCCACTGGGGTCCATGCAATTCCTTCTCTCCTTCCAGAATCATCTGCAGGGTCTTGAACTTGGTAGGGTTCGATTCATAGACTGAACGGATTTTCTGACATTAAAGAAAATGCAAGTTATGCATAAAGAAACAAAAGGTTTTCTTAACAGATTGGCAGAAGTAGACTCATAACGCTCACACTCTTTCTCTTAGAACAATATACAACTGGCACACAGCTTATATTTAAAAGAACAGTTCAGTGTAAAAATAAAAACTGGGTAAATAGGCTGTGCAAAATAAAAAAATTTTTCAATATAGTTAGTTAGGCAAAAATGTAATGTATAAAGGCTGGAGTGACTGGATGTCTAATAGAACAGAACACTACTTCCTGCTTTTGAGCTCTCTAACTCGGAGTTAATCAGTGACTTGAAGGAGGGCCACATGGTACATTTCTGTTCAGTGAGTTTCCAATTGATCCTCAGCATTCAGCTCAGATTCAAAAGCAACAGTTATGACCCATGTGCCCCCCTCCCCTCAAATCACTGATTGGTTACTGCCTGGTAACTAATCAATGGAAACCAAGAGAGCTGCAGTTCTGGCTTTTATATTAGACATCCAGTCACTCCATCCTTTGTACATTACATTTTTGGCTAATTATATTAGAAACATTTTTTATTTTGCACAGCCTATTTACTCAGTTTTTATTTTTATACTGAACAATTCCTTTAAGGCAAATTAGCTCATTAGTGGAAGAAAAGCAAGCACACATGATCAAGTATCGTTACACATGTTAGTTTAGGCATGTTCAGAAGTTTAAAAAGAATGACCCATTTAGCTGCACCCCCCCCCCATTGTATTTGTCAGAGGTTCCCACCGAATCAAAATTTATTTACAACTTAACTTTTAATAATAAATAGTAAAAGCAATGTCCAGAAATGAACAAAAAAGGGTTAAAAGAGAAATAAGGAGGGAAAGCTATACAGACTCTGAGGTCACTATCTTATAGAAGGATTATAGAGGGTTAAAGGGCATTAAGTGACTACTCACAGTCAGTGCATTCCCATCCTCTATAAAAATTGCTCTATAAGCTAGTGACCTCAGTGTCCGTATAGCTTTCCCTCCTAATTTCTCTTTTAACCCTTTTTTGTTAATTTCTGGACATACTTTTTATTTTTTTTTTTACCATTTATTATTAAAAGTTACATTTTAAATAAATTTTGATTTGGTAGGAACCTCGGACAAATACAATGGGGGGGGGGGGGGGTTTGCAGCTAAATGGGTCATTCTTTTTCTTCTTTGTTGGTTTATTAGTATTTCACTTAACCCTGCACACCATTAATTTGTTTTCTCGCTCCATCCAATGGAAGCTGCTCCCAATTGTTCTTTTTCGTGGCATGTTCAGAAGCTGCAACTTCAACACACAGTTTGCAAAATAACACTTTAAAAATGTTTTTAACCCTTTCTTATTAGGATTTAGGACATTATTAAATAATTCACCTATCTAGTCTGTATATTACAATGAGAAGACCGCACCAATCAGGTCTTGAAAAAAAGTGAAAAAATATTTATTCAACGTTTCGGTTCCTCAGTTGAGCCGTCTTCAGGACTAGAAAGAAGACGGCTCAAGTGAGGAACCGAAACGTTAACTAAATAGGACCAACGTTTCGGCCTATTCCAAGGACTGTGATACAAATATGTGATGCTGCACCAAGCAAGCTAAACATAATAAATATACACAGAAATCAGGACAAAGAGTGCTATGTAGTAAGAGACATAGGGGCAAGTTTACTAAAGGGCGAAGTGACCAACGCTAGCGAAAATTCACCAGTGTGACATCATTTCATTACTTCGCCACTTTACTAATGGTCGCTGGCGTAACTTCGCTACCGAAGGATATAGACTCTAGCGGTAAATTAGCTACCTTACACCTGGCGAAGTTGCACTCTGGCGAATGGACGTAACTATGCAAATTCACTAAGATGTGGATTTCACTGAACGTTAACTCTTGCGTCAGACTTGCCTTCGCCACCTCAGACCTGGCAAGGTGCAATAGAGTAGATAGGACTTCCTCAAAAAAGTTGAAAATTTTTCTAAGTCCAAAAAATTGCTGGCGACTTAATTTTTCAGGGTGATAGGCTGCAAAAGATCGTAATTTTTTTTCTGGGGTACCCGGCTTCCCCCTTACATCTCCTAACACATGGCACATAAACTATACACTGGGCTCATGTGTAGGGCAATATAACAACTCTATTTTATTTTATTAAGGTTTCCTGGGCTTGTGTAGTGTAATGTATTTGCTGCAACATATACGTCCATTCAACTTCCTGCCATATGCAAATTAGGCAACGCTAGTGAAACTTCGCTTTGCTTGCTGCAGTAATGCTAGCGCTACTTTGCCAGCATTCGTCACCCTGGATGCAACATCAGAATTTACTCAATTAGCATTGTCCTGGTGAATCTACAGCTGGCAAAGTGTTGTGATGTGAGCGAAGCCATCGATGGCGAATTTTCGGAGGTTAGTGAATTTGCCCCATAGTGGGAAGGAGGTCCCTGCCCCGTAGAGCTTATAGTCTAAGTATATTAATTTAATGAAGTGAAAGAATTACTTTTTTGTTACATTACCGTTATATTTCCTGTAATATCCGCCTTGATTGGAGAAAATATTGCAGAGCCAAGGCAGTCTGAAACAAAACAGTGTTTTTATTTTGGGCAATTTCATTTTCCAGTTTCCCAGTAACACCAAAACCTGTGAAGTTATACTCTCAGACTAAAGATACTTCAATGCTTTTTCAGTAAGGGTCCCGCAGCACCTTCACTCAGTAGTTTGTCCTGGTGCTGTCTTCTACCTTTGTAAGCTTGCTCTCCATGTTCAGAGGAAAAGTAAAGTTGAAAGGTTGTCTTCCAAAATACCTGATCTGAAAAGGCAGAACTGTGCAGCTGGGTTGGCAGCCCCCATATCTGTAAGAGAAAAAGGCCTGGCACACGGAGCAAGTTAAACCGGGGTCCTACCCCTGGTGTGTTTATTGCATCATTGGGCACCATCGTTATCCTACGAAGGGCCTGAGTGTGCGCGTGGTCTTTCTGCAGCCCCCATATCTGATCATGTTACTTCCAGTCCCTTGATCGTTAAACAAGAGCAGTTGAACTGGAGGCCAATCTTGGTCTTGGCTCCTACTGTGCATGCTCCTAATGAGCAATATGCACCAGGGTCAAAAAGCAATATGTCCAGACATAGAGGCTGCCAACACCAAAGTGCAGCTCTGCCTTTTTAAATCAAGTATGGGTGAGAAGTAGTAATGGGCAAATCTGACCTGTTTCGTGAAAAAATTGCCAATTTGAAGTCTATGGGCAATTTTTTTTTCACCAATTGGACCCATGGGTGTTTTTTTCACGCCAAAACATGGTGAAAATTTTTGCTCATCACTAGTGAGAAGGGCTTTCTTTGGAAGTCTGAAAGTTGGTGCTCTATGCTCTAACATTCAATCTACTTTTCCTATATTCCTCTACTACTCCTATCTTTTATAACTCTGGACTCAAAGTTAAAGGGCTAAATTATACTGTTTAGACTGCACATAATTCATTCTATAATATAAAAATACATTTCTGAACCAGCAAGTGTATTTTTTTTTTTATTTATAATATTGGTGTGTAGGCAGCCATCTCAGATCATTTTGGCTGGTTATGTACTTTCAGAAAGAGCCAGCACTAACTGTTTTCAGGCAGGCTGTTGTTTCTCCTACTCAATGTAACTGAATGTGTCACAGTGGGACTTGGATTTTACTATTGAGTGCTGTTCTTAGATCTACCAGGCAGCCGTTATCTTGTGTTAGGGAGCTGCTATCTGGTTACCTTCCCATTGTTCTGTTATTAGGCTGCTGGGGGGGTGATATCACTCCAACTTGCAGTACAGCAGTGAAGACTGACTGAAGTTTATCAGAGCACAAGTCACATGACTGGAGGCAGCTGGAAAACAGACAATATGTCTAGCCCCATGTCAGATTTCAAAATGAATTGTAAAAAAATCTGTTTGCTCTTTTGAGAAACTGATTTCAGTGCAGAATTCTGCTGGATCAGTATTATTAACTGATGCATTTTGAAAGAAACATGTTTTCCCATGACAGTATCCATTTAAACACGAGAAACCTCTACCAGCTCATTTCCTTTTGTCTGTTTTAAAACGCTCCCATGTAATGATCACTAATGAGCTCTAATGCATAATGCAGATGGCACTGGTTTCTATGCATCAATCTGTGAACAAAGAAACTAATTGCCAATCACTTCTGCAGCAGGTGAATGAGGGTATTCGGTTGAAAAGGTATAGGGTTGCAACGTAAATTAAACTGAATACTAATAAATATGAGTGGAGCGAGGGATCCAGGGACACTTCCTAAAAAAAGCACCCTGTTGGGCTGCAAGGATTTGAAACGCCACACATAAATCCTTGCTCTATCTGCAGTTTTTCTGCTGGATGTTTACACCAATGCCAAACGATTACACATGCGTCACAACCACCAAGTGTGTCATTGCTTCCCTTATACACTTACTCTTTAAAGAAAATCAATAAAAATAATTATAGTGAAGTGTGACTCATTCTAGAACATTATAATTGTTTTATTTTTTTTTAAGGCATGTCGTCCTTGGACGTTAATTACCAACGCGTTGTGGCAGCCATGACGTGGGTATAATTGTTCAATTATCATTTCAAGCCTAGTGCTTTGCCTGGATGAGTTATCCTTTGTTATTTTAATATTATCTGATCCTTAAATGTAGCATTGGTGAATCAGCCTACTATGTGTAGTCCTATTACTTGTAATATGCTATTTCATTGTTTTATAATCTGGCCTTCCAGCATGCGGCCAACTGGCTAAATAACCCACTACTTCTCTAATTGTGTACATCAAATATATAATCTCTTTGTATATTATAGTATATAGGGTATGGCAGCCTCCAGCTATAGAATAACACTATTACTATATGACAACTTGTTTTTATATAACTAAAAATATTACAGTCAAGGCAAGCAATGAAATAGACAAATATCAATGTGGTGTTCTGCAGCAAGCTGGCTGCTATGTGAATATGTAGAAAAAGAATGTTGTGATTCACTAGATGCAAGTCAGTTGCATGTGTAGCCAACACACAAAATTTGTATGGACCATGTATAGACTTAAGAACCTTAATTACTATCATTTTTACATTGATTTTATACTTTGCACTTTAGAACCTTAATTACTATAATTTTTACATCAATTTTATACTTTGCACTTAATACTTCGACATTCCTTTTACAAAAAGAATATGATGATGGTGCTTTACTAAACAAGGTATGACGGCAAAAGTAATAAGGCTCCTATCAGTCTGCAGGGCCAAAGATGGTTACGTTAACCTGTTCTTTAGAAACAAACCTTCTCAAAGCCCTGTGAAGTCCTCCTTTCACTGCTGCAATGGTGCACCCAAATGAATGCGTGCCACCTGCAACATTTGCTAGGAAATGTTATAGACATCATCTGAGGGTGCATGCTAACGTCCACATTTGGTTGCAGCCGGACATCAACAGAAGGATTTACAACCTATTCCTGTGCACATAACCATAGCAACTGCGGTAGCGGACAGTTACAATGCTCTAATTAGTAGCTTGCTACATGTGATTACCTACTGGGCAATCCAATTTGTCCCTGGTAAGGTCTCACCTGGAGTATGCAATCCAGTCCATAAGAAGGATATAAATGAGCTGGAGAGAGTGCAGAAATGTGCAACCAAACTGGTAAGAAGGATGGAAGACTTAAATTATGAGGGTAGACTGTCAAGGTTGGGGTTGTTTTCTCTGGAAAAAAGGCGCTTGCGAGGGGAAATGATTACACTTAACAAGTACATTAGAGGACATTATAGATAAATAGCAGGGGACCTTTTTACCCATAAAGTGGATCACAGTACCAGAGGCCACCCCTATAGACTAGAAGAAAAGAACTTTCATTTGAAGCAACGAAGGTGTTTCTTTCCAGTGAGGACAGTGAGGTTGTGGAATGCACTGCCGGGTGATGTTGTGATGGCGGATTTTGTTAATGCCTTTAAGAATGGCTTGGATGATTTCTTGGACAGACATAATATCAAAGGCTATTGTGATACTAAACTCTATAGTTAGTATAGGTATGGGTATATATAATTTATGTGAGGGTATGGAGGAGTGTGTGTATGGATGCTGGGTTTCATTTGGAGGGGTTGAACTTGATAGACTGTCTTTTTTCAACTCGATGTAACTATGTAACTTGCATGAGTCTTCAATTTTTTCCTTTTACTATGGTGAATTTGCATACTGCCAAAGTCTGATCTGTAGTCGACATAACCAATGTTCCCTCTGGACTGTGCGCTCATACACAAATTTTGAGGCCAGCAAACACAACAATTTTTATTTTGTCAAAACACACCTGCACACACACACACAGTTTTTTTTATAAAAAAAATGCATACATTTAAAACGTGCATAAAACAGTTTTTTTTGTGCAAATAGCCAAGAAGGAATTAGAGGGAACATTGGACGTGACCCTGACCATTCAATCTCAGTAATATTGTTTCAGTAGAAGTTTAGAACAAGTATAGGAGGCTTGCTAAGTAGCTCCCTTCTTCCATTACCCAATAGTTTCTAACACTTGACTACTTTTTACACCTTTGGTCTAAGGACTGACACCGGAGACTTCATTCTTTGACATCCAACAGCAGTGGAAAAATACCAGCTGTGCCCAGACTGAAAGTGTACTCTATGGCATTCACACCATGAATAAAATATCACTCGATTCCCAATTTCTGCCAGTTCAGGTCAAAATGGAGTTGCCTTCTGTATCAAATTAGATTATTTCTTTTCTGGCATCTGCAACAAAAGCTAGTTACCTGATCAGGTACCTCCAGAGCAAGGAGGAGAGGAGTATTGAATATCGGGTGTGCTCATTGTGTGATGGTAATATGCACCTAAGAGATGAGTGATGAGTATGTAATTGCTTTGTGTCGTCAGTTAACCTTTAACACAAGTACATCTATAAAACTTATCCAGTGACAGATAACAGACATGCCTACTTGGACGGATATGGCTACCATAAGGGCAAAGGGCATACAAGTAGATTCGGGAGATTTAGTCGCCTAGAGACTAATCACCTCTTCTGGGGTACAATCTCCCCGAACTGCCTTCCCCCTGCTATGATGAGAAAACGACAGTGCCAATGCACTCGCGGCACTTTGATTTCCAAAGTCGTCTCACGAGGAAACTTTGGGCCGTTCGGGGAGATTGTTGTCCCGCAGAAGAGGCGATTATTCGCCAGGCAACTAAATCTCCCCAAATCTGCCAGTGTGCCCCTGCCCTAAAGCTTGTAGGAATAAAACATTGTGAGCATGTGATTGAATGACTCCCAAAAAAAAACCTCTCTTTGAAATACATTTGTACTTATTTAAATACTATTTGGGTCCTACTTGTCGGTTGAAATGTCAGTTTTCTTTCCCCCAAAAAACATACCAGTCCTATATTTGTTATCTTCTTCAAGTAATATATACAAAAAATGCCCAGATGGCAAACCAACTAATGGGAACAGTTAAACCAAACAATGTAAATGTTTTAAAGTAATACAAATATAATGTACTGTTATATATGCACTAGTATAATAGTGTGTTTGCTTCAGAACCTCTAATTGCTTTGTAGCCATGGGGGCACCATTCAAAGCTGAAAAAGGAGAAAAGACACAGACAGAATACACAGCAGATAACAGATGTGTTCTAAAGAATCCCACAGCGCTTATCTATTATCTACAGTGTATCCTTTGCTAGAATGGTTGCCCCCATGGCAACATTGCAGCTGCTTTATATAAAATATAGTAGTCTTTCTGCAGCAAACACACAACTTTTAGGCAGGCAACTGTACATTATATTGTCATTACTGCAATTTTTGGTGTTACTGTTCCTTTAAATCATCTTTACCCAGTAAGCTAACAATCTACTTGCAGATAGAGAGCAGATAGTAAGTATATATGGGTAAGAGAAGCAGTGCATACTGGTTTGTCTGTCAGTCAGTTTAGCATTTTGCTAAACTTATTTTCTACCTATTGATACTTTTTATTACTGATCCTTCTATTCACACCCTCTCCTATTCATATTCCAGTCCCTTATTCAAATCAATGCATGGTTGCTAGGGTAATTTAGATCCTAGTTACCACATTGCTTAAGATGCAAATTGAAGAGCTGCTGAATAAGAAGCTAAATAACTCCAAAACCTTCAATAATAAAAAATGAAAACCAAATGCAAATTGTCTCAGAAGATCACTCTCTACATCATACTAAAAGTTATATCAAAGAGTAGGTAGTGAGTTAGCAGTTAAGGTTGCACATAAATCTATTGAAGTTGTTCAGCAAGTCATAATGGGATGTTGCAGGCCGACAAGGTTAGACCAATGCAGCTCTGTGTATTCTAGTACTATTGTATTGTTCATCATGCTTTCAGTTGCAGATAGAGAGTTACACAGACTATTGTTCTCTTCATTAAAGAGAGAAACATCCTGAAGCAGCCAATGAATATTTCAGTTAAACCTATTATTCCTTGTTTGTTACAGGGCACTCTAGTCTTTAAATAAAAAGAAAGAAAGAAAACAGCCAATAGCTAATTAAAGGTCAGAGACGTATAAAGTGACAAATCTCTACAAAGAAGTAGGTTTTTGAATAATTGAACCTGGTAGGCAACTACCGAACTACAGAGATCTATAACATTGTAACCACAACTATCAAATCCAGAAATGGCCAATAAAACTTGTGATTTATATAGTAATGGCACCTGATGCGGTCACACAAGCTACAACAACAATAAGGTTCCGTGCCCGCTTTTGATACAAATAAAGTTGGCCATAAACGGAAAGATCGAAATAAAGACTTTATCAATTACTTTCCATTTTTTATTGTTTTTCCAAAATTGAAGTTTAAAGTTTAATGTTTGTGTCTCTGGGGTTTCAGTCTGGCAGCTCAGTGATCCAGGAGCAGATTCTGAACTGCCACATTGGATACATTGAGTTGATACATTTCTCAGCAGTTTTTGTGGAATATTCGCAACTATTGTATCAATTCTAACAGCTGCCTTTAATAAAACTAAGGGATTCTACTCAGCAGGGAAAAAAAAAAAAAAAAGATAAATGTATCAACTAAATGTATCCATTTAGAACAGTTAAAGGGTAAGGCCAGACGAGGAGATTCGGGGAGATTTTGTTGCCTGGCGACTTATCGCCACGTCTTTTGCGCGACTATCTCCCCGAACTGCCTCAGCGTTTTTTCACTATAGGCTACAGCGCAAAATCGCCTGCGCTATTGCACACGCGCTGATGCCAGGCGACAAAATCTCCCCGAATCTCCTTGTCTGGCCTTACCCAAAGAGTCCGCGACCTGCTTTAGAAGGTGAAAAATTAAACTTTACACTTTAGTATTAGAAAAACTATCACAAAAATAAAATAAAAAGGAATTGCAAAAAGTCTTAATTTCTGGTGAACAATCTGAAAACAACTGAACTGGAAAAAGTGATTGAAGGTGAACAACCCCTTTAATAAAGGAAGTTTTCTGAAGCAATCACATAATTTTTACCATTACAGGGAGTGAAAATAGGCTCTAGCATTCCTAGTACAGAGAGGCCCAATCAGCTCCCCACCAGCTCACTAAATAGTGACTTTGGCATCTTACAGCAGCCCTTCTGGTATTTATGTATAAAGGCCTCCTGATGCCCAAACAGTGTAAAAGCTAAAAACAGTTCTCTAAACAGATAGGCATTTAGTACATAGCCTGTGGCAGACTCAAACCCTACTGATGAAGCCTGAAGCCTGACTCCATAGAGAAGCAGTCAGACTCCTCAGTTAGGGTCAGCGTTAAAGACATATAAAATATCCCTTCATCAATGGTACTTAAAGGAGAACCAAACCGTAAAAATGAATATGGGTAAAAATGCCATATTTTATATAATGAACATATTGCACCAGCCTAAAGGTTCAGCTTTTCAATAGCAGCAATGATCCAAACTTATCACAGGGGGTCACCACCCTAGAAAGTGTCTGTGACACTCACATGCTCAGTGGATTCTGAGCAGCTGTTGAGAAACTAAAGGTGGCCATACACGGGCCGATAAAAGCTGCCGACAGACCAAGTCGGCAGCTTATTGGCCCGTGTATGGGGGCCCCCGACGGGCTTCCCCGATCGAGATCTGGCCGAAAGTCGGCCAGATCTCGATCGGAAGGGGTTAAAAATCCCGTCGGATCGCGGCCGCATCTGTTCGTTGATGC
Source organism: Xenopus laevis (assembly GCF_017654675.1). Classification (NCBI taxonomy): domain Eukaryota; kingdom Metazoa; phylum Chordata; class Amphibia; order Anura; family Pipidae; genus Xenopus; species Xenopus laevis. The sequence continues at coordinate 136,072,021 of NC_054372.1, forward strand.
GGTCCCGCGATCCGACCGCCCGTTTGGCGAACGCTAGGATCCGATCGTTGGGCCCTAGGGCCCACGATCGGATCAGCCCGATATTGCCCACCTCAAGGTGGGCATATCGGAGGGAGATCCGCTCGTTTGGCGACATCCCCAAACGAGCGGATCTATCCGTGTATGGCCACCTTAAGTTTAGGGGTCATCACATATTATAAATCAGAAAATGAGGTTGACCTGTAATATAAGCTGATGCTACAGGACTGATTATTAAATTCTGATGCTAATTGCACTGGTTTCTGTGCTGCCATTTAGTAATAATCTGTATTAAATACTAACCAGCCTTATACTGTGACATTTATATTTTATATGTGCTGTATATTGTGAGTGGGTCCCTCAGTAAGTTTCAGCAGCACAGAGCATGTGCAGTGAATCAGCAGAAAAGAAGATGGGGAGCTACTGGGGCATCTTTGGAGACACAGATCTTCCCTGCTAAAGGGCTGTGGTTGCCTTGGACTGGGACAGAAACCCAAAATATAATGTACAACATTTCTAGCTACTTCTTTAGTTAGGCTTTAGTTCTTCTTTAAGGGGCCCAAAGCATGTCATGTATAACTTCTTAATAAATCTACTTTGAAAGTATTTCATACCGGCCAGTGTTGAGGGAGGTTGGTGGTGATGTCACAGGGGCAGGATAAGGAGTTCCATGAGTGGCATTTAGGGGGGCGAAGAATCTGTGTTTCGGGTGTGGGAAATTTGCACATTGTTGTCCATGGGTTGGCAGGTTGGAGCAAGGAGTGGGGAATTTAGGAAACAGAGGCAATGGGTGATTTACATGCAATTACATTGCCGGTACATTTGTAATACCACCCTAGCAGGTGATTTATGCGCCATGCCGCTGGGTTACTGACCTGGTGGTAACTCATAGCATGCTCCGTCATAAATATAGTTCAGTATTTAAATCATAAAACAAAGAAGAACAGGTTTGTTCAGAAGAAAAAAATGTAGCTATAGTTACCGAAGCACCAGAAAATACACTCCCCATGCAGCACAAAAGTGACTAGAATTTTCTAAATTCAAACACCTTGATTGAAAAACAAGTCTGCATTAAAATGATGCATTCTAAATGATAATTTATAACCTAATACACAAAATTGTCATAAACATCAGTAAACACTGACCTAATACATATTTTCCCTTGAACCACAATTTGGTGATGTTGGTGCTTAAAATAGCAGGGTTTCAGAATGGAATTATCCAGAGGTACACAAGAGAAAGTTATTCATTAAAAGACTATGCTTATATGAAACAGTGTTTTAAATAGCAGCTGTTTTATGGGATATATTTAATAGAGACCTGCTACGTTCAGAATTATAATTTTACCCATTACTTGTCATTTTCAGGAATAACTAAAGCCTTTTGACACACAGTCATGCAAACTGCCGAATCTGTTCTCAGTTCAAAGTCAAGTTCAGCAGGTACAGTTTCAAAGGGTCAGTGGCTTATCTGTGTAACTGAATATTTTGAAGAAAGCTAATCACCCTTAAAGTGACGGCTTTTCTTATTTGTACCTTGTGCAATATTGATGCCACTGAATTTAAGAACATCCTCTGCAAGCCTTGGAAACCATATTCCTCCAAACACAGAACAAGTTGTCAGAGTATTTAAATGAGGATTAAATTATACTATAAACAACAGTATTTTGCACTTGATCCCAACTAAGATATAATTAATCCTTATTAGAGACAAAACAGTCCTATTGGATTTGATTAAAGGAAAACTATACCCCTGAACAATGTAGGTCGCTATAAAAAATATATTTTTTTAAAACAGCCGATATATAAATCCCTGCTTCATGTAAATAAACAATTTTCATAATGATATACTTTTTTAGAAGTACGTGCAATTGGTAGTTATACTGTAGATAAAACTGCCATTTTAATAAATAAGGGCCATCCCCTGGGATCTTATGATTCACGGTGCACCAGGGCCAGAACTAGGGGTAGGCAGAAAAGGCACCCGTCACGGGCACAGCGATGAGGGGGCGCTATTTAAGGGCCCTCTGCCTACCGCTCTCTCGCCTCTATTCTGCTTGTACCCTGTCTGTGCACAGAGGGGACCAAGTGGCTGGCCTGGTTGCCTAGGCTGCCCAATCTGCTTGGCCCACCCCTGAGGAGCACACAAACAAACCATACATGTCAGCAGGTCACATGAGCCAATTAACGGATAAGGTTCTGACTTCCACAACCTCTTCCTGTTACATTTAGAGCTGCAGTATTTCTGGTCAGCTTATCTCCGAGGGAGCACAGAGAATATCATAAAATGGGGGCTCAAGAGGAAATTGTAAAAGGGCAAGATTTACTAAAATATATTCCAGTTTGGGAAGATTCTTTAATATGCAACTTGATATGATACAAACTATCTTTTGCTTAAGTTCATTTTGGGGGTATCGTTTTCCTTTAATGTTTAAATGATTTTTAGTAGGCTTAATGGATGGAGATGCGAATTATGAGGGATCTCATATCTGTATATCTCTCACACTATGCACCATTTTTATAAGCAGTCTAAAAAGTGGAACAGGTTCATATAAAATCTTATACTCCGAATGCTTGGGGCCTGGAGGTTTTCCAAATGCAGAGTTTTCCCATAATCTGGAACAGTGCCTTTAAAGCCAAGGAAAGGTAGAATGTCTGGGGGGTGCCTAGTTGTTAGGCACCCCTAGTAATTCTAGTTACTTTATACACTCTAGACATCCTCCCTCTTCTTCATATATGCTCTAGCCTGGGAGTGCTTTACTTCTCAGCACCTGCCATACTCCAGTGTCCCAGCATCCTCAGTGCCACCCTGGGTAAGCACAGGTTAATTACAGAAATACATTGCCAATTTCTGTACTTTAATGTGCAAGTACAGATGATGCTGTAAAGGGTATGAACGAACAGTACTGAGAAGAAGAGAACCACAGGCTGGTGCATTTTTTAGAAGAGCGGTGCCTATCCAGTATTAAGATGGGCCAGCCAATCAATTTTCTTGCACCAGATACTCCTCTGCCCAGCTTCCAGGAAACTAAAATATACATAATCTATTTATATTCCCCTTCGCTGGTGTTTGGTACCATTTGTTCTATTGCCCAATCTGCTATTTGACAACCTTATTTAAATAAAGGTGATTTCAGCTAGTCACAATTAAACAGATAAAATGTAATTGTTCAGAATAAAGTGTTTTGGGGTTTCCATGCTTCAGTGTTCAGAAGACACTGCAAGGTTATACAATATAAGTTTGGGAGTAAGATATTTATCGGGGGGGGGGGTTTACATTTTCTGTACCACATGGAACATAAACAGGATCTGAAACCCTAAATTATTATTTGCTGCCTTAAACCTTTAGCCATACAGGTAGTTTCCAAGTTCACAGTAGTTTCCACTCTACTAAGTAAGGATTCCTCTACATACTAAAACCTGGGAAGTCATAGAACCCGACAACCTAATATATGCTTGTTTTGTTTCATGATTGGAAAACTATATCACATCTTCTACAATACACTATTTATCCACAGAGCATTTTTGCAATTTGTTTATTAGGATTGGCGAGGGAGTACAAGGGTTCAACTGCAGAGCCAGAGCACATATTACACAGATCCTATTCACAGCAAGAGAACAACGAGTCAGTGTCCCAATGCTGCAAATGAAATGCACATTGAATCTTAGAGCAGCAAAAACAAGAGGCAGGATCATCATGGTTACTCTGTGGGAAGATAAATCAGATATATAGCTACAGCCGGTTCCTGCAAACTAGAAACAATTAAAATGCCTGCTGCCTACCGTGTATTACTTCTTGCTGACATGAATAGGAAGCACTGTGTTCCCCTGCACAGGTGGTAATTACTTTTTTTGATTAATAAAACACCTTTTGCAAGGTAAACCTCGATGATTTTTAATAATGTAAGTGGAAAGCAAATCAAATGGGACCAACATAGCAGGACCAGACGTATGAGCAGCAGAAGCAGATGTCTCAGGTACAGTTTGGGGAGTGCAATTGTGAGTTAAGAGGTCTAGAATCTGTGGGGAAGGAGTAATGGACTCTGCAAGTGACCAGCAAACAGTGGGTGGAGAGAGAGAGAGAGAATGATTGGGTGGAGAGGAAATGTGCAGCAGCTTGTGGCACTAACAGGTGTAAGTGGATTTTGTTATGGTTTAAGTACTACTTTAAACGTATATGCCTTCCTTGTGTGACTAACCAACACTGCTACATATTAAAGTGGAACTCCTGCCCTCAGTATAGGGCCATACAGGTGACAATTATTATTTCAGAGCGTGAGAGCAAGGAAAGCGCAGAAGGACGACATTATTCTGGGGGACACTGACCCTACCATCCAAAAAAACTACTGCTCTGAGAGGTTTCAATATTATTACCTTTTATTATTGATATTTCTATTCAGGCCCCCCATATTTGTATTTCAGTCTTCCCTTTGAACAACTGCCTGGTTGCTAGGGTAGATGGTATGCTAGCAACCTAACAGCTGCTAAAATTTCAAACTGCTGCTGAACAAAATGTTACATAATTCAGGAACCACAAAAATGAAAAAAATAGAGAGATGCCAAAGACAACTATGAAAGCCATTTTAATGAATGGCTTAAATCTTTACGTATTTTTGACAAATGAGACAAAACGAACTAACTAGTCCTTATCGCTCGACCATAATTTTATGACTGGGACCACAAGAAAGCAGTTACAGTACCACAGCAAATGAGTCTTACAATCAGCACACGATTACCGCAAAGCAATCTGAAGAGGTTACAAGGGGCTTCTAAATTCAGTTTAGGACTATAAGGCCATACATGTACCATGTTGACAAATTGAACAGTATCCAACAATTTGCCCCATGGGCCAGTTTATTATCATTTGTGGTCCACCTTAAAGTTTTGCTTAAAGGAGAAACAACCCCTTAATAGAAAAAAGTTCACGGCAGCCACCTTCTTCTCTTCGGTAATCTTCGGAATAAGACCAGCGAATCGGCACATATGCAGTTGGAGCAATTTTCTGTATTGCGACAACTGCGCATGCACCGAAACTCACGAAAATTTACGAAGTGCCGGTCTCATTCCAAAGATTACCGAAGCAGCTGAAGATGGCGCCCGTGAACTCCGCTAGACAGAATCTGCATAGAGGGGTAAGTAAAGAGTTTGGGGCATTTGTCCTGGGGGCAGCTAGGCTGGGGGGGGGGAGGGAGGGGGGTCCATACATTTACTAATCAGCCTTGTGTAGGAGTGGGAGTCAAAATAGGCCCTGGAAATCGAAATATACAGACACTCAAACAACTCCCACCACAGTCCAAGAAAAAGTCTTGCCTGGGTTCTGGCATTTAGCAGAATGCACAATTTGCTAGTCCAGGCCTGGCTTCTATGTTAATGTAAATTGTGTGTACACATATTACATAGTTTATATATTACATATTTACATACAAACTCACATAACTTATCTCAGGTAACTGATAGCAACATGGAACATTTGCTGTGAACCAGAAAAATTGAAGGTGGGTCATCAATTGTGAATATCTCCATTCTCCCAGGGCACCGCTAAGGGTAAAGACACACAGAGCTTCTAGTAGCAGCTACTTGTGGCTACAAAATGCCAAAAGCAATACTTACAATTGCCTCTGCTAAAACACATGTAGTGTCTTCGCAAAGCCAATAATCACTATTGTCTATTTTGTAGCCATGACAAGTAGCTGCTACTAGTAGCTCTGCGTGTCTTCACCCCTAAGCTATAGACACACAGGCTTTTGTCATCGGCTGTTTTCAGCCTGCATAATTGGGCTGACCTCAGCCTGTGTGTGACCACACACAGGCTGACCAGATTTAAATCAATGGAGCAGGGACACTAAGCAGCTCTGCTTCTCTCAGCCTGCAAAAATGATGCAGGCAGATAAGAGTTTCTGATCAGCTGCTGACAACAGCCTGTGTGCCCATAGCCTAAATGGTTGTGGGGACCTAAGGCTGGTGCAGATGTCCAAAGCATCAAGTGTAGCATGTCTACACTAATTCTTTGTTAAGCTATCATCTCTATGGAAAGGTACACAACTTTACAGGTATTCATAATCATGCTTATTTTCTATAGAAAAGTTGTATTCACTTGGGGGGGAGGAGCAGTTTGTTAGCCCTTGGCACATATTGTAATTACAACTGCTTACTTTTTACTTACTCTTCTATTAAAGAATAATAACAGGCCAGGGTACTTTTACAGACAGTCAAGCTGCTATCTCTAGTCATGCTGTACAGATAATTGATGGCTGCCTAAGGGTAAGGACACACTGGGCGATTTGTCGCCAACGTTTTTAAAAAGCAAATCGCGGCGACATATCGCTCGTTTTGTCTCTGAACAAAAACAAATGAAAGACGCCAGCTCCTGTGCCCACAGCGCGTTTGTGAATCGCCTGTAGCTCCAAAACGCACTGAGACCCTTTTCCGAGCGATTTATCAGAAATAGCATGTACTTAGAAAAGCACTGAAATCTCCTAGACACGCACACACATACAGATAAGTAGCAGCAATTGTATTCAAATTACAATGCGAACGCAATGACGCAAGAACGTAAAGACGCCAGGTTACAGCGGGAAGCAAAAACCGTTTCCGGTTTGGGTGGAGCACGTACCGCACAGAGTAATGGGATACAAATCGCTCTGTGCCAATAGTCGCTGTGAATCGTCTGTTCAAAAAAGACGATCGTCTTGTCGCCACGATTTACTTTTTTAAAACGTTGGCGACAAATCGTCCAGAGTGTAGATGTTTCGATGATACTCTACTGCACATTCGCGGATATCCAGTGTGATTCCCAGTGTTACACTGCTGTGCATGTGAACTATCCCAGGTAATCAAGGGACTATCTAGGGCAGTGTGGTGCTCAGCAGAAAAGTACCCTGAGCTGTTTTTTTTTTTTCACAAAATAGAAGATGAACCTCCCTGGGGTTAAAATGAATCAGCAGGCACCCAACCCAATAAATACCAGTTTGCTTGTCCTTTCATCTTGTTCAGTAAGTCTCATAGGAATGCGTTGCAGTCGCTTATAATCGCAGTGATTTTAGTTTTTAACCAACACCCGAGAAGTTGCGACTGTAACATAAGTAGGACAGACATGGTTGCACTGCTTGTTATCCTGTAGCCCTCCAGCACAACTCCCAGCACAACTCCCAGCACAACCCCCAGCACAACCCCCAGCACAACCCCCAGCACAACGTGGGAGACTGTAAGTGGCTGCTAAAACGCGGCAAGTTGTAGCAAGTCCTTGACTGGTCCATCAGATGTACTCACCAAAGAAAGCGGGCAGATGGGAAACAGAATCCAGGAAGCTGCAGGTGTCGATTTGTTTATCAGCAGGAAGTGGCTTGAACTGGTGCTGAAGAAGCAGAGACATGGTGCGCTCCGGTTACAGGTCCCCCACACACCGGTAAGTTTCGGCGAGCAGCAGCCCGAACACACCTTCTATCTATTCTGAACTCCAACTAAGGCGGAACTGTAAATGTCCCACTGTGCCACACTATCCTTCAGCTGGATGAGGGGGGAGGGACTTCCATAGGCGCCGCAACCAATCATAAAAAAAAGTTAACCTACCAGCTGTAAAACAATACCGATTAGAAACGTCACTCTTCGGGCAAATAATATCTGACACGCCAATCAGAACAAAGGAAGCCAAGCGCTCAGCCAATGAGCTGTTAGTATTAGCGTTGTAGCTCGGCGTGTGTCCCGCCTGCTGATGAATAATACACGCTGTTAGATGGCCGAAGTAGTTAAGGGTTATTAAATATTTAGAGTAACTTTCCCCTGTGTGACACGCGCTGTGTACATGCAGCTTCTCAACATGTTTAACTTGAATTTCCAAGTGAGGTTTGATTCCCGGTGAGCTGGCCACTCATCCCTTCCCAATTTGTAGTTTTTCCCATTCTATTCTTATTACAACATATTACAACAAGTGCTGTCTTATGTCTTTCAAATACATCTGGGCGCTGTGTATTCTTGTGTGTACTGCTCTCCTTAATATTTTGCATGAGTGCACAAGGTAGAGGTGAATTGGCCAGGTTATGTGAAGGTGCAGATAAACTGAAATGCTTTCTATATCCATTAGAAACCCCTATTTAAAAAAAAAAAAAAAAAATATATATATATATATATATATATATATATATAATATATATATATATATATATATATACATATATATATATATACATATATTATATACACACATTATATATAAAATAAATATCAAAGTACAAACTTCGTCTTTTTTTTTTACATAGTATCAAGGTCAAACATTTTAAAGGCTGAAAAGTCCTAAAAAGGACTGAAAAGTTGGAACTTGATACTATGTAATAATTAAAAGACAAAGTTTTTTTACAAAGTGTGCCAGTTTGAAGATATTTGGTGTATACATGCTAAAAATATATAGGCACGACAGAGGCTCCCACTCACAGGTCTTTTGAAAAGATAAAGGTGTTTATTTGGCAAAAAACAACTAACGTTTCGTCTAGCTCCCTAGCCTTTCTCAAAGTGCTCAAAGGCTGGGGAGCTAGCCGAAACGTTAGTTGTGTTTTGTCAAATAAATAAACACCTTTATCTTTTCATAAGACCTGTGAGTGCGAGCCTCTGTTGTGCCTATATATATTCCCACACCTTGTGTATTACTCCCTTCCCTTTAGACTGTATGCCTATGCATAGGGCCTTCCTCACCTTTTTGTACCTGTATTGATTGTGATGTTTGTTACTCCATATATTCTATATATGTAATTCATGTGATGTAGTTGTATAATCACATTTACTTTACAGTGCTACGCAATATGTTGGCGCTATATAAATACATGTTAATAATAATAATAATAATATGTATATATAATTACAGTATATATGGACACAACCCAAACCCAAAAGACAACACCCAAACTCTTCTTCGCACTTCTCCCTCCTATAATGGAGCTCTTGTCTCCTCTTGTTGAGCAATGGCAAACTGCAGTACAGACTCCAAATGGCAGAAACAAGCCTAGGTATCTTATCCCAATGCAACACTTAGGGGCATAGAGTCAGGAGAGGAAGGGGTCATTCTTCCACTGTATAGAGCACTTGTAAGGCCCCATCTAGAATATGCCGTACAGTTTTGGTCTCCAGCACTCAAACAGGACATTATTGTATTAGAGAGGGTACAGAAAAGGGCAACTAAGCTGGTGAAAGGTATTGAAAATCTTAGCTATGAGGAAAGACTGGCCAAATTGGGGATGTTCACGCTGGAGAAGAGGCGCTTAAGGGGTGATATGAGAACTATGTATAAATATATAAGGGGATCATATAATAATCTCTCTAATGCTTTATTTACCAGTAGGTCTTTCCAGCTGACACAAGTTTACCCATTCCGATCAGAAGAAAAGAGGTTCCACCTAAATATTCGGAAGGGTTTTTTTTTTTACAGTGAGAGCTGTGAAGATGTGGAATTCTCTACCTGAATCAGTTGTACAGGCTGATACATTAGATAGCTTTAAGAAGGGGTTGGATAGCTTTTAAGCAAGTGAGGGAATACAGGGTTATGGAAGATAGCTCATAGTACAAGTTGATCCAGGGAAAGTCCGATTGCCATTTTGGAGTCAGGAAGGAATTTTTCCCCATCTGAGGCAAATTGGAGAGGCTTCAGATGGGGTTTTTGACTTCCTCTGGATCAACCAGCAGTTAGGCATAAAAAAAACAAAACTTTGTAACACACCTAGGGCTGCATTAGGAGACCGGGCAGGGTCGTGACACGGCGATCAGCGATTGGCCAATCACAGTGTCAATAATTGGGAATCCTGACAGTTTTCCTATTTTGGAAGGCAGTTTTGACCCTGGCAGCCCTTCAAAATACCGGATCAAAACCGGACAGGTGACAACCCTAAACACGCCTGAGTAATCACAAACATTGTGAATCCAATTGACCCAGACATTATGGTGCCCTGAAATAAGGGGGAATATGTATAAAACATGTTGTCATTTCTACATGGTGAAACTGAAATGTATGCAAATAACTTTAAATTAAAGTCTGAAATGTGAACTTTTAATGAGTTGTTTAATAAAACATTTACACTGATGAGCAAAGGGGTAAATCATAGAAAAGATATCTTTGTCTCAAACATTCTGGAGGGCACTGTAGTTATAAGTGTATTTTTCTTTTTTACACAGACATAGCCGATTCCACAGCATATTCCTCATGAATATAGGCTGCTGCACCGTGCTGGGGGGCTGGTGCAAATTGCAAGAAAATGTTAAAGTAAGTAGTTGAGCTTAAATCAATAAAGAAGGTAAAAATGCTAGTAACGTAGTAAAAACAGCAGTAAAATAAATATTTTTATTAACCATTTGAAAGCATGTGGGTTATACATACACTGTGACGAGAATGTGATGACTCTATTGGTAATAACATTCTAGTTGTAACCTTAACATGGCAGTTGCCTTCAGTAATGCTGAGTGAGAAAGAGAGGGATAGAAAAATAGTTCCAAATGAAGGAATACAAATGACACTATTTTAAGTACAGCCATGGGATTTGTACACTGTATTAAAACAATGTTATACAAGATAAAGAAGGAGAAAGTATTTACTAAATGCTGATTGGGCATAATACTTTCCAACTGCCAGCATTTCGTTCCTCGATAGAAAAACAAGTTTACAAATAAAGCGGTATAAATTAATTAGTCACCATTAGAACCAACATGCAAAAAAAAATACTGATTTTCTTTTTAAGATGAACCTGTCACTTTACATTTAATAAAAAAAGAAAAATAGAAGTACAAATTAAAAAACAAATATTGTTTTCTTTCTTCAGATTGAACCCGGGGCGTTAGTAAAATAAAGAGTCTCTGGACACTCAGTTGGTGTTTTCTTTGGTCGTTATGGTGACCAGTTGTTTTGCAGCCTTGGCAATGTCATAAGCGCACTGGATCACTTGCTGCGTTACCAGCTGGATATCGGCCGTCTGACTGGATTCCATAGGGAGGGTCTTCTTGCATTCTGACTGCAGCCGATGAGCACTGGATGTCAGGAGTCGAAGTGAAGTCCTCACCATATCAGACTTGGGCTTCTGAGGGAAGATTTATCCCATTAGCAAAAAAGGAAACCCCAATTGGAACTAGCCCTCCACAGTGACTCCATGGGTCAACAAAGCCCTCCCATCTATCAAGCTTACCTACTTGACGCTGCCCTGGAAAATTCGAAAAGATATGGGACCCATGGCTAGGCATTAATTCACTTGAACTCCCAGATCTCTAAGGCCTATGCCAGCCAACCAAATGCTAAGGCACAGTGAATTGGTTGCATATATGGTGTTATACGGGATTGATCTTTGTTATTCCATGTTCTGACAATTATTTATATTAATATAATATTTAATATTATTTTTATATTATTTTTATAATATATTATATTAAAATATTAATATAATATTTTTATTCAAAGGCATAATGGAAACACCAAGTGTTAACACTATGTGTGAACCAATGTATGTACTCCCCTACCCCTAAAAAAACAAAAATTAATAAAAGGAAACCCCATCACTACCTGTAGTTCTGGTACAGTGCTAGTGGTATATGTCATTTACTGCACAAAAGCTGGAAGGAAATTGTAAACTATGCCCTGGCCACCTAATATGAATGTGGCAACACAGAGCAGATGGGACAGCTTGGAGTAATGGGGGGGGGCACACTAGGAGCAACTCAGAGTCACAACAGCTTGGTCAGTAGCTCTACAAAGTAAAAGGAACGACCTACTGTGTGTGCTACAAACATGGCCATAAGCAGCAGGGCATATTGTGTTGGATGGGCCGGACACATGATACATCATCAGGAAGCTCCAGCCAGAGGTTTGTATAGAAAGCATCTTGGCTGACACTCACTCATGCGCCATTCAGTCTTGGCCACTGCATAAGGTCCCTTAGTCATTTGTTATGCACTTGGTTGCCCAGGAGGGCTGAATCTCATGCAACACAGCATGCACTCACTTGTGTAACTTGTGCAGGTAGCTTTCACTGGTCACCTGTTTAAAAGCATGCATTTTATCAGTTGCTATGGGTTACTGCTCATGGGCAAACGTAGTGCCTTTCATTAATATAAGGGTTAATCTCTTTGTATAACACTGGGGCCTCTGGTGTTGGGTAAGTCTTACCTTTGGGAAAAGGGCAGCCATTTCTATCACTGCAACATGTATTCTTTCTGAGCATGGTATGTAGCTGTGGGAAGAAAACATGAAATAATCAAGGAAAGGGCATAGACACATTTTCTCTTCTAACCCTATCTACCTAGAAACTGTACAGATTCCAGCTGGGATGACTTCTCCATATAAACAAGCTCTACTATGTTATGGAAATGACAGCATGAGTGCTTTTGGTGACAGCATCTTGTACATGTCTACTCATAAAGTCTCCCTGGACAGGCAGAACTCACAGCTGGGGTAAGGCAGGGCCGTGACAAAGCGGGGGCAGGGAAGTGGTGTAGCAGGGCGGGGCCATGACGTCGCGGGGACGGGACTGTGATGTCAGGAGTGGGGCTATGGTGTGGCTATTGAACGATCGTCGCGTCAATCCCAGGAAATTCTGCCTGAGGGTGTACATTCATTATTTATTCCAAGATATTAAAGGATACATGCATTATTAATATAAATTAATTATGTTACAACAGCACCACCTACTGGTCAGTTTCTGACCATTGTGACCACCAAGTAGACAAGGAAGTTGCCAGGACAGAGAAAGAGACTGCACTGATGTTCTTCTGCTTAGGAAAGATTTGAGAAAGGTTTCAAATGTGCTTCCTAACCAGAAGAACCTCAGAGCAGTCTCTTTCTCTCTCCTGACAACTTCCTTGTCTACTTGGTGGTCAGACTGGTTCGAAAATGACCAGCAGGTGGTGCTGTTGTAACAAAATTCATTCTTATTAACAGTACATGTATCCTTTAATATCTTGGAATGAAAAAGATTTGTTTATCTTTTAAAAGCTTCCAAACAGAAATTTTGAATAATTGTCCAGAAGACTCCCTGGCATTTGCCTTGAAATCTGCTGCTTATTTCCATGTCACTGCTTGAGCTTGTTGACGGTCATGTAACAAATGCACATGTCCACTAACATGACACTTGCAGGGGTGTGTCTTGTACTTCAGCAATGGATATACTGTACAGGCAAATCTCTTATGTGTGTTTGTTTAGATCACATTCCATACATTTAGACCTAAAGCTGGACAAGCATTCCAGTAGCTCAGTGGACCAAGCCAACAAATGGATCTATTCAATTAGACCAAAGATTTGATTGACTTTTGTGTAACAATCAAAGACATAAACATGGCTCATAAAGCCCAAAGAAAAGTAATGCTCTAGAAACCATTTCTGCATCAAGCATGTTTAACAAGTATATTTTATAGTGTATTTAATCTTTAGGCCTTATGCACACTGTGTGATCAGCCCAGACAGAATGATGTGTTGCATATTATTTGGAGAACCTGATTGACATGCAGCAGCACACATATGAATAGGACTGAGACTGTCAGGCGGATGGCTCAGGTCAAATTAAAATGCAGTGTGCTGGTCTTCCTTCTGAAGCTCACTGATGAATTGCAAGGATAAACCAATGTCACTTCAATAGGAGCTTATGCATAGAGCACAGGAGGGATGCCTTATAATATCATTAATATACAATAGGTCATACTTATACATTGCAACAGACACACCAAATATAGAAAATATGCTGAATACTGGGGTTATAAAGCAAACACTGCACACACCTAAAGTTAGGCACACAGACTTATTCAATTAAATGTTTTAAGAAGGAATAGGCAACTTCTGGTGCTCCAGCTGATGCTGAACTACAACTCTCAGATATCCCCCTTGTCAGCGGTGCTGTGAGTTGAAGTTCTGTAGGAATTAGAGCACCAGAGACTTTCTGTACAGCTGACAGAACAGCACTGCAAAATACCACAAAAAATAAAGAATGCACAACCTGAATCTAAAAGCATGGACACAAGCGTTAGTGATCCGACCCTACCTTGAAACTGAAAAAGCCCAATTACGTACTTGAGGGCATGTTTACTAACATTGGAGCTAAATATCTGGAGACATTTCCGGAGATGTTGTCCATAACAACCAATCAGATCTTTGCTTTTGTTTTCTAACTTATAGATGGCTGTTTAAATCTAATTGCTGATTGGTTACCATGAGCAACATCTCTAGAAATCTCTCCAGATATTTATCTCCAATGTTAGTAAACATGCCCTTGCTGTTTAAAAAAAAAAAAAAAAATGCAGCCCAGTGTACAAGTTCAGAGTATCCTGAAAAAAAGTTGGAATACCGGGAATAACTGATCCTTGGTTTAGTGGGGGTAATCTTGTGTAGGCATACAGTACATAGGACAAAGATACAGTGTAATAATATTCCTACACTCAAAGCAATGTTAGAGGTACTTATGTAAAGTGAAATGTGCAAACATGAGAAGTTATTGACAATACCCTTTTGGGGGACAGCTACTTGTACATAAAACACTCTTGATTTAGATGCCTGCATGCTTATATAACATTTCCTACTTTGTGCAAACAGTTCTGGGAAGTCCCTTTCCTGTTCTAAAACAATAAAAGCAAGGTCCATACAGAAAGGTTTGTAGAGAAGGATGCACTGAATCCAGGATTTGGGTCGGGATTTGGCATTTTTTCAACAGGATTCAGATTAGGCCAAATCCTTGTGCCTGGCCAAACCGAATCCTACTGTGCATATGTAAATTAGGGGTGGGTAGGGAAATCACATGACCTTCACAAAAGAAGAATTTTTTCCACTTTTTCTTTTCCTGACCCTAATTTGCATATGCAAATTATGATTCCTTCGGTATTCGGCTGAATCGTTCATGAAGGATTCGACCGAATCCCAAATAGTGGATTTGGTGCATCCCTAGATGGAAGTCTAGGAACTTGACTGACTTCAGCACAACTGAACTTCTGTGGGATGAATGGAAACACCAACTGCAAGTCAGACCTGATTCCAAACATCAGTGCCCAACCTCACTAATGCTTTTGTGGCTGAATGAAAGCAAATCCCACCAACAATGCTCCAATAGGTAGTGGAAATCCTTCCCATAACAGTAGAGGCTGTTATAGCAGCAAAGGGAGGACAAACGTCATATTAATAGGTAATTATTAGGTCATACTGTTTGTCAGGATCATTTGGGAGTACCGGTCTTAAGGTGAATTCCTGTGGCTTTTTGAACTTTGTCAGCATTTCAACAGTAAATACATTCCATACTTTTACAGTTGGTTATCAGCATTCCAACTGTGATGTGAAAGCCAAGTGACTGACTACAAAATGGCTGAGGTCAAAGGCTGCTGGTCTGAGGGCTAGCAGAACATGCAGGCAGAGTCACAAATGATCTGTATATTGCCCACTACCCAAGGACTATAAAGCTGCACAGCTGGAGGGAAGTAACTATTTAATGCTAAGATTGGTCTGTGATACTGATCTTGGCTGTGACATTTGTGTAAGTGATGCAGCCAAGGTGGTGGAAAAGTTGGCAACAGCATTCATTGCTTTTCATACAGGGGCTAAGTTACTTTTCACAGCAAAAAAAATTTGATTTTGAGAAAAGGTGATTTTAAACAGCATCAGGCTGAAAGCACAACTTAGAAACATGCACAAACTACTAATTAACAGTTATCAGTAAGCGGTTTGTTTGATTTGCACTATATGAGATAATGCACCTTTCCTGAAATATATAAAGAATATTACAATGGAAGTCCCATGACATACATAGAACTCCTTGGTATATTTTAAAATCTCTATAATTCACTGTGTAACATGTATTCTGGCGCTAATCGTATCCAGTTACAGGGTCTATAGATCACAGACTGGGTTAATGGCATAGGTAGATGCTGGTTATGTAACACACTTTGTACATGCATTTTTCTTGGATTCAACATGACCAGTGGTAGAAGGAAATACTGTCCACCTGCTTGTTTTATAATCAACTAAATCAATTTATATTTGGGGTATATGCTATCTTATAGTGAGCACTGTGCATGCGTCCACTGCCATGTATCATGTAAAATCTGATAAAGCCCCAATAGCACGAAACATGTCAGGAGGGAGTGGCTGACATGAGGTAGGCAGACGGGGGGGGCGACGACACTGCCTGGTGTTGTGATATGGAGAAAAGTATTTTCAATGATTCAGTGTGATTTATATGGTTATTGGTGATTTTGCACAAATAAATGTTTTAAGTGAGATACTGTGCATGTCTAACATTTTAAAATGAATGCTCTTGCCCCAATTAAACTGCAGATGCTACTTCGTAGATATCCCAGAAGTGCAGACATTCAGCTAAGCTATGTTTCTGCCACAATGCAGTATCGCAACAGCTTTGATCTGTGCATGGTTTACAATTAGGTTCCTTCCAGCACTGGCCATGACAGCTATTAGCAAGGATAAGGAGAGAGAGAAATAAGGCAAAGAAAGAGAGGTCACTTTGCCTGGGAAACAGGGACAGAGGGCAGAGTACCAGGAGGAAGAGTGAGGCTGCTGGAGGGTCAGAGGCTGGAGGGGAGCATTCTCAGACCAAGGAACCAGAGTGCTAAAACAGTCAAGGCTATGCCTCAGCCTACGCACAGTTCCCCGCTCAAAGGGCCTGATAGACCGTGGACATGACAAAGGGAAACAAAAAAGTAAATGTAAGAAAAAGCAAAACAAAGAAATAAAAAATGTGCATAGGCCATAAGTCTATAGGTATACCCTTATACAGGCATCACAAATAAAACACTGGGCCCTGAAAAAATATGAAGTTGCCAGACCGGTTTGACCCACTAAAATGCTTTCATTGTTTTATTTCTTGAAGCCTCTTAGGCAGCAAGGGGGTTAGCTATATAAAACCAAATAAAATAGATTACTGGCACTGGGTAATATAAATCTATAACTCACCTAAGCATTGTGCCAGCTGTACAGCAGGGAAAGCCATGTACAAAGTGCAGAGGATATCAGCATGATGTGCCTTGTGCACTCTCAACAATGACTCCTCAAACAATGTAGCCAATTCAATCAATACCACTATGGCAACTCAAGCCTAGTCTTCTCCTGTAACCCATTATGATACCCCGAGGGCCAGCCATAAGCAAATGATAAAGGTCTCAAATAACTACATAACTGCTGTGAATTCTTTTTTATAGAAATGCCACCGTGACTACAGGTAAGGTTGCTCAGAGTGAAGCAGTAATTAGAGTTGTTGTTCGGAACACAAATATATTGTTCATACCTAAAACACTCCAAAAGTAAACTGGGAAATAGAAGCCACAAGCACTTGATTTTATTAAGATTGTTAAACTCATTTAATAAAAGGGCAATCATGATTTAACAAACAAGTGATTCAAATAAAACCCAAAAGTTCATGGATATGCTCAGGCACCATCTTCATTACCTGTCATGCTTGTTCTCTTGAGCGGCTCTTAGGAGTTCTTGGATGTTTTTAGTGATCTGTTCCGTTTTCCTGATCACGTCCTCAGTGCTTGGTAGAATGGCACTTACATCCACATTAAGGTCTGCTATTTCAGGGATAGAATCCTCTGCTTGCCATGCCATACTTTTCGGTCTTCCTTTTCTGCTTGCACTGAGTAAAACAAAGAGGATAAAATGGCAATTTTAAGGGAGACAATAAAAACTGGCTTTCTACAAAGCAACCAGAAACACCAACAAAAATGACACATTTCAGGTTTGCATTTTAACGAGTAGTTGACCTTAAAGGACAAGGAAAGTCTAAAATAGAATAAGGCTAGAAATGCTGTATTTTGAATACTAAATATAAACATGAACTTACTGCACCACAAGCCTAATCAAACAAATGATTTATGCTTTCAAAGTTGGCCACAGGGGGCTGTCGTCTTGTAACTTTGTTAAACATCTTTGCCTGACCCTGCACATGCTCAGTGTGGTCTGGGCTGCTTAGGGATCGTCATAAACAAAGCTGCTTGAGTTCTGCATGGCTGGTAAGTAAGGCGGGGGCTCCCCCAGCTGTTCATAATTATGATTGTTTCCCTGCTCAGCAGTTAGGGACCATCTGACAATTCCTATCCACAGCAGTAAGTGAAGGGAGAATTCACTACATACAGTCAGGTTTCTTATAAAAATGGTAGACATTTTTTAATTAAAGTATATTGGAGATAGGTTTCTTTTTCATTAAAGAAAGTAAAAATGGGATTTTATTTTTTTGCCGTTCCTTGTCCTTTAAAGAGATTCTATCATGATCTTTATGGTGTAGTTTGTATTACTAAATAACACAGTGTACTGTAATTAATTCTAATTCAAATAACACAGTGTAATGTAATTCATTCTACTATTTAAAATATTATTCTTGAACCAATAAATATTTTATTTTTAAATATTTTTGTAGTTGTAATAATGGTGTATAGGCAGCCATATCAGGTTATTGTGCCTTTCAAAAAGAGCCAGAAAGAACTACTTTCAGATAGGCTATTGTTTCTCCTACTTAATGTAACTGAAGAAGTCACAACTTGGGTTAGCGAATAGCCAGACTTGGATTTGCTGTTCTCATATGTAACACAGGTGGGGAATGAGAGCAATGCAAGTGTCAGGGAGCAGTTAACTGGTTACCTTCCCATTGTTCTGTTGATAGGGGGGGGGGAACAGTGCAGCATAACTGAATCAGAGCACAAGTCACATGCTTGAGGAAACTAAGACCGTGTCTAGCCCCACAACAAATTTCAAAATTAAAAATATAAAAAAAAAAATCTGTTTGCTCTTTTAAAAAACAGTTTCAATGCAGGAGGATTCTGCTGGAGGAGCACTATTGACTAGTGCATTCAGTAAAAAAGCATGTTTCCCTGTGACAGAATCCCTTTAAGATTGAATTACCCCGACGTTTCGGCTGTTAGCTGAGAATTCCCATTGGCTAACAGCTGAAACGTCAGGTTAATTCTCATTCTGTGGCAATCGTATCCGCTTCCTTTCTTTATTTGACTTAATGTATTTATGCACTGTAAACTTTTTGGACAGTTTTGCCTTATTGTGTTTATATGACAAAATTTATTCTTTCTGTGAATGCTTAAAATTAGTTAAAAATACTTTTTGCTATACCACCATGTCTGTTTATTCAGCGGGCAAGCCCGCTCTATTTATATTGAATCTAGTATTTTTTGCCTTCTATGGGGGAATATTTTGGGCTGATTACAATTCTAAATAGTTAAAACTACGTTAAATTACCGTACACTATTGGTACATGAGAGTGCGGATGTGAGAAAGTAAAGTAAAAGTAGAACATAGACATACCTTGTATCATCATGTTCAGAGTCATGGATGGGATTATCATAATCACTCTCTGGCTTGCTGTTCTGTTTTTCTACTTTTGATCCCTAGAATGAGGAAAGAATTTTTCTTGCATAAATATTATTTTGTAACCTTGTTTGGTTAGATAAAAATTTGTTGCAGCACAAAGAAAAAAAAATATATATATGGCTCATCTGGCCATATTCTAGTCTAGTGTGATATGCCAAATAAACCTTGGCTTTGAATATTTTATTGGCATGACTTTTTAAAATACGCTGTTCTTTTGGACTGAGTTAGTGTAAGTATAATTAGTTGCTAAATGTTGTAACGTATGCTTCTTTGCTTAAAGGAACAGTTCAGTGTAAAAATTAAAATTGGGTAAACTGATTATGAAATAATTTTTTTTTTAATATGGTAAATTAGCCAAACATGTAATGTATAAAGGCTGATGTGATGATTTGGAGATTTGTTACTGCCTGGTAACCAATCAATGGAAACCAAGAGCAGGGAGTAGTGTTCTGGCTATTATGTACCAAGCACCAGGCGACTTTACAGGAGGGTGTTGTGGGTGTGCGTCCGCTCACACTAATTTGTCTGGCTATTATGTTACACATCCAGTCACTCCAGTCTTTATACATTACATTTTTGGCTAACTATATTGAAAACATTTTTTATTTTGCACAGCCTATTTACCCAGTTTTTATTTTTATACTGGACAATGCAACCGAGTGCAAATACATTTCAGCTCTACCCAGATTAGAATATACAGTAATTCAGTACCTTTGTTTAGATTTAAGCCTTTGGGACATATTTATCAACATCTGAGAAAAACATCATCAGCTATGTTGCTCATAGCAACCAATCAGCAATTAGATTTCAACTGTCACCTAAACGTTACAAAACAAAAATCTGATTGGTTGCCATGGGCAACATCACTGGTGATGTCGGTCTTCGATGTTTATAATTATGCTCCTAGTCTTAGTTATACCAGTTAAAAAGAAAAAACCTGTGCTCACCTTTCAACCATACCTCTTGACCTTCTTCAGCCTGTGGAACTGAAGTGCAATTTAACCCTCTCACAAAAGAGTAACCAGCAGCATGTATCAACTCTGGCTTAAAATGCAAGTTATCCAATAAAGAGAAGTGACTTTGGTTACAGTGATCATCGTGCTGGAAGCATTACAAGGATGTGAAGTGCAAATGGGTAGAGGTAGATGATGTTATGATGGGCATTGCTGCTTCATGCAGAGATAATAGGGCTGTTAGCAGAAAAGGCAAAAAGAAAAAAGCTAGGATGCCCCTGTGGAGAAATCCAAGGCCTCCACAGGGTGAATCTAAATTGAAAGCTACTTAACCCTTCGTGTGCTTTCATCTCTTGACCAGGAAAGCGTGGAGGGGAAGGAAGGCAGGGATGAAGAGGAGGTCACAAAAGCACTCCTCCCAATCTGAGGGGGAAAAAAAGAAAAACACTCGAGATACCCCAAAATAATGAAATAATGACAACTCAAAATGTTGATGGACTGGGTAACTGCAACCAAATGAAGAAACTGGTCAGTTGAAAAACAATATTACTTTTTACTCAGGTTTACTAGATTTGAAGTTCTCGTTGATTAGCACTAGATTAGGTTTGCCAGATCAGCAAGGCTTCGGTAGGCCAGCTCCAGAACCAAGGGAAACCATCTGTGCAAGGTCCTATGGTTAGAGTACAAGGAAAGCCTAGGATTAAGTATTTTATTCATAATGTTACCCAATGTAAACCCCAGTAAGTTATTTATTTTGGTAGCCAGCATGCCTCTTTTGCAAAGTGTGTGTGTGTGTGTGTGTGTGTGTGTGTGTGTGTGTGTGTGTGTGTGTGTGTGTGTGTGTGTGTGTGTGTGTGTGTGTGTGTGTGTGTGTGTGTGTGTGTGTGTGTGTGTGTGTGTGTGTGTGTGTGTGTGTGTGTGTGTGTGTGTGTGTGTGTGTGTGTGTGTGTGTGTGTGTGTGTGTGTGTGTGTGTGTGTGTGTGTGTGTGTGTGTGTGTGTGTGTGTGTGTGTGTATAGCTCAATACTGGCACCTACCTCTCCTTCATAGCACAAGCCTGGTGCTAATGAAGAAGTAATAATCGTGGCAAAAATAATGCTTTACTGCATTATAACAAACTCAGACATCGACGAGTGTTGGTCCACTAGGGACCGTCATCAGGCTGTATATACGGTATAATAAGGAGAAGTATTTAGGAGCACTCACGGATAAATTCAAGTGTCTTTATTCAGATATTCACAAAATCCCCCACATCTACGCGTTTCGGTTCACCTTGAACCTTCGTCAGAATGTCATAAATAAGGTGGTGGAAAAGGTATAATGATATTAAAGCCCTGTACAATGTAAGTGAAGAGGTGCTTGAATAAAAAAAGAAGAATCTACTTGCAGGTAAAACGCAAGTAGAACAAAGGATCCCTTTTGTAAAGATCCCTAAGCTGAAGGAAAAAAGTCTGCTCCCCTAAGCTGAAGGTTCAGGGCGGTGTACCTGGACCTCCTCTCATAACTGGTGAGTTACACAGAGACCAGAAAAACTTTGAAAGGATCCCTTTTGTAAGTCAATTAAGTAAAACATTGGAGAAACGTTCTGTATATTACCACCACTTTCTTCCTATAAAAGGGTCAGAAACCTGGCAGATAAACTGGTGAAAGCAGATATATGAGTGATGGATGTAAAGACGATGTTTCTGGGCCCCCCTCAAGCATAGAACCTTCGTTACAACTTCAGGTAGGAGATAGCTCCCATTTGTATACAGAGATATTACTTATATAATATGTACTATATGGGACTACCTGTTACTTGAAGGTGCTGTTAGGGAGTAGGCCGCTAGATGGCAGTACTTCTTTGTTCTCATAATGTACTCGGCAATAGGGATGTAGCGAACTGTTCGCCGGCGAACTTGTTCGCGCGAACTTCGACCGTTCGCGTCCGCCGAATGTTCGCGAACGTCGCGCGACGTTCGCATTTTGAGTTCGCGTTCGATTCGAATACAAAGCGTTCGACCATTCGAATTCCTTCGACCGCTAAAAATCGAACGATTTCCATTCGTTCGAACGATTGTAAGCATTCGATCGAATGAAAAGCATTCGATCGAATGAAAAGCATTCGATCGAATGAAAAGCATTCGATCGAATGAAAAGCATTCGATCGAATGAAAAGCATTCGATCGAATGAAAAGCATTCGATCGAATGAAAAGCATTCGATCGAATGAAAAGCATTCGATTGAATGCTTCGATCGTTCGATTCGAATGAAAATCGTTCGATCGAACGATTAAAATCCTTCGATCGTTCGAATCGAACGATTTTAGCGGGTGTTCGAAGTTCGCGAACGTTTGCATTTTTTGCCGGTGTTCGCGAACGGCGTTCGCTAACACCAAATCGGCAGTTCGCTACATCCCTACTCGGCAACACCATGGAGTGGGTAAAACTTGTTGGTGGGCTGAAGGGTTTAAATGTTTGTTTGCTGTTGTCATTCATTTATGCATCTGACGAAGGCTACTATGCCTTCACTGATCTAACAGACTATATGCTGTGCCTTTCTAGCTTTCATTTGTATTTTGCCTGAAGAAGGGGCCTCCTTGGTGCTCCGAAAGCTTTATTGTTAGCTAATATAGGTATCACTTCTACAATACTTTTTGTATGTTTGTTTTTTTATTTGTTAAAGAAAGGACTAAAATTGTCCAGAAGGATTAATACCTTCACTGAAAGCTGCAAAACAAAAAGCCAAATAATGTAATGCACCTAATTTTATATATATATATATATATATATATATATATATATATATATATATATATATATATATATATATATATATATATATAAAAAAAACTTGAAACCTATTCAGTGGACCTCTGCCCAATTATCTGCATATTATATTTTACAATTATCTGTTCCAACATGTTGTGATGAGAATTAATCTTTTAGATTGTAAGCTCTTTTTAGGCAGAGCCCCCTTTACATCTTGAATTAGATATTTGCCATTTTTGTATGTAAATGTGTATATTTAATGTATACACCCATTTATTTTGCAGTGCTGTGGAATATGTTGGCGCTTTATAGAAGTGCAATAATAATAACAAAACAACATATTTTCACAATATATATATATATATATATATATATATATATATATATATATATATATATATATATATTGGTATTGTCGTTTTGTGGATTCTTTGTATGGCGAGGCCCTCACATAAAACTGATTCAATGTATTGAATATATAAACAAGGTCCATCCAACAATCAAATTTGTACTACATACACTTCACATGTTGAATTCCTACATGTGTCAGCAGGGCCGCCATTAGAAATCACGGGGCCCATACAACAAAATTTCCGCCGCTTAGGACTTCGTATGTTCAGCACTTCCACATTCTGCCTATTCGGGACTCCGCAAGCAGAGGCACGGCTGCAGCCCCGGGCCCCTTGTCCCCCCCTGATGGCGGCCCTGTGTGTTATTGAAGAGTAAGAAAAAGGAAACCACTACTAGTACAATTCCCTTTGTAACTACATATGATTGCCATTCAAAGGAAGTACGCAAGGTAATTAGGAAATATTGGCCGATTGTGATGAATGACCCGAGAACTTATAGGATTTTTACTGAGTACCCCTTATTTGCCTATAGCCGTGGTAAGAATTTAGGGGATCAGTTGGTGCACAGTGATATGTCCAAGTCAGCCACGGCAAACACAAAGATTTATAGGTAAACCAGTAATAGGCACCTTCCCCTGCTTATCCTGCCAAAACTGCAATGGCATTATCAAAGGGGCTAATATATCACATCCCACATTTGGGACACAGATTAAAATCAAAGGATATTTCACGTGTTTGTCCACCAATGTGATATACCTATTAAAGTGTCCATGCGGGCTCGCTTACGTAGGCAAAACCAATAGGATGATCAGGGTAAGATTGAATGAGCATAGGCGTGCCATACGAAATGTAAAAACTAAACCCACATCCATTAGCTGACATTGGGCTGAATGTAACCATTCAATTTCACAGTTACGGCGGATGGTACTAGAGGAAGTTAGGACTAAATCAGGCAACGTAGACCAGAAACTTCTTCAAAGGGAAACATATTGGATGTGGAAATTGAATACTTTGATACCTAGAGGCCTCAATAAAGCAATTAATTATACCTGTTTTTGATTAACTACTGCCTAATATTTTCCTTCCGTGTTTTACAGTGCAGGAGAATACGAGTGAAAAATATTTGATTGAAAGTATAAAGGTAGAATCATTCCTTCTCCGCAGTTAGTAAGTATTATTCAAGTGTAATGCATTTACGAAATTACATATGTGTTAATGAAATGACGTGTGTTATAGTCCTCTTTGTTCAAAACAATCTGGATGGACCTATTTGAACTTAATTTTGATGAACTTTTTTGATCTTTTTTGAATTTTTCGCGTTTCTTTGAGACTATTTAATTACACTGGAGTTAAATTGTTACTATCATGAGGATTGTTATATGTTAATTGTATACCTTGTACCATTGCTTGCACTTTGGGAGTCGCGCACTAGATGGCACCATAACATGGGTATATAAGCAATGGCAGAATCTATGGTGGGTTATCACTTGAAGAAGGGCAAGCCACTGTCCCCAAACGTCTGATCGTAACTCTTGTGTCATGAGCACTTTAATAAATCTAGGAACATCCCACTTTTGACTCTCAGGTATTGGCAATAATTTTTTTCAAGTACATATATAACTGGTGGTGGAGGAGGCCAGTACCAATACCTTTCCCCAATTAACTATTTTTGCGCATATAATAATAACCTTTACAGATAAAACATTAAGATAAACATTACAGATAAACTATTAAGGACCAAAGAATATTAAAATGTCTTACCAAGAAGTCCATGGAGTTGTTGGGCAGTCTTGAAATCAATCAATAAAAAAACTATTCAAATACTCCCTGAACCATGGGCTTCCACTTGTACAGTAATAAAGATTTTGAGCAGAATGTGGAACATGCATGATCCCTCTAAGCAATTGCAGAACTTTATGCCCAGAATATACCCTTGCCTTAAGTGATTTAGCCGAGGTTGCAAGTACCTTTAGTTTCATTAGTTGCTTGTTGAAAAAGTATAGCATCTTTTCTCCCTCATCGCATACCATTATTAAAAAGTTTGCCGTCATTGTATTGCTTTTCAAGCTATCACTACACATACTTAAAGAAGCATGCAAGACATTTAAAAGATATTGGAACTGAAAAGAAAAAGCATGCAGAGAGGCAGGAGCACTACACTTACGTGTTGTGGAAATGGCTGCAGTCTGTTAACACTCTCTTCTGGATAAGTGATTTCTCCTATTGGGAGATAGGGTTTTTGAACAGATCCGGTCTCATACATTGACATGGGCCTGCTACCCCATCCTGAAGGATGCCTCTTTAATGAAGATGGGTTGGAGAGGTCTGTGTATTCTGATCCGGGTGGGACCTTATATAGATTGGTTGTAGCTGGCCTCCTGAGGTTGGTGTTCTCACACTGAAGTGTTTGCAGCTGAAAAACATTTTGAGCATTCGACTTGGCAACTTTGTTCACAGGTTCAGTAGTTGGGGAATGGGAGGAGGAATGAGTATATGCAATCTAATCTGCTAGGTGTCCACTACCTTCATTTATTCAGCCTTATAAGGCCACTATAAGTGTTGGAAACTTATTGCAGGACATGCTGTGGCTTTAAAGAAGAATCAAACCCTTTATATTAAAATCCCCTATCCCACTACCCTACATAGACTCCCCCTTCTGCTCCCCCCCAGCCTAGTGTTACCCTTGGTAAATGACTCTTTACATACCCCTCGTTGCATATTCAACGCATCAGAGTTCACAGGCTTCTTCTCTTCAGTAATCTTTGGGTACTCTTCCGGCAATTTCTGTCACTTTCGGCGCATGCGAACTGTGAACTCTGGTGTGCTGAATCTGCAACGAGGGGTATGTAAAGAGTAAGGGCCATTTACCAAGGCCTGGGGGGGAGCAGGGAATCTATGCAGGGTAGGGGATTTTAATATAAAGGGTTTGGTTCTCCTTTAAAGGAAAGTTATATCCCCCGACCAATATAGGCCTCTAAAAATATATCGCATAAAACAGCTCATAAAACCCTGCTTAATCTAAATAAATCATTTTAAAAATAATATACTTGTTTAGTAGCATGTGCCACTGGGTAATCCTAACTAGAAAACTGCCATTTTACAAAATAAAGGCCACCCCTGGGTCCCGAAGAATCACAGTGCACATTCTGTCTTTTGCTTCCTACACTGCTTCCTGTTACAGTGTTAGTATTTCTGGTCAGGTGATCTCTGAGGCAGCACACAAACCATCACTAAATGATAGTTGAAGGCAAGAGATGTAAAAGGGCAATATTTACTTATATATATATATATATCAATTTGGTATGGTTCTTTAATATGCCACTTAATTTGATATAAACTATCTGTGGCTTAAGTATTCATTTAAAAACACTTCTCCAAATGTAATGAAAAGGCAGTTAGCTATTCAAATGGAATTAAAAAGGGACAGCTTTTGTGCTATTTAGCAAACAGTGAAACGTAAACATCACATATGGCCAAACCTGACCATCTCTGAGCAATTAGGCCAAAGCCCATGCATGAGATGAAAAAAGGTTGACAAGGGATAAAGGCAATAGCTGTCAACCTGATGACATTGAAGGATGAAACACCCCCAGACTGATTCATATGTTGTTGGGTGTCTGTGCTTTTTAACACAACTCACTACACATGTACACTTTGTAACTGAAGAACATTAGAGCTCCTTTAATGAATGCATAAATGCCACAGTATTTGAAAACAAAATGCATTTTGATTCAGTAAAATCATTTGTAGAAATATGCAAAATTAAAAAAATAAATAAAAAGTTGTGCTTCAATTATGTAGAAATACGGATGCCAAAAAAAGGTCAAAAGCCCCAATTGGCACAAATACATAAGCCTTATTCTGAGACAATTTCAAACTCACTCCAGCTCAAATCATAAAACTGCTTCAAAAGGTGCGACATTCCAATGACCATTACAGATCCTTCACAAATACACAATATATTCTTTTTCCCCACTAAGAAAGCAGCAACAAGACAAATTGCCAACAAAACATTACAGGTACTCTGCAAAGCAAAAAGCGGAAGTGAAGAGAAGAAAGAGAAAAAACAACCCTCAAAAGAATGCGGCAACCAAATGTATATTTGAAAGAATAGTTTATTTATAAGAAACATTGCTAAAATAAAAGATATGCATTTACATAAATTAATTTTAAAAATAATTGAACGAATGGTCATGTCTGCTGAAACGTACTAACCCATAACAGCCTCAAGAATAAAACAAAATGGACTGTCACGGTAATACTTTTAGGACCCAGGTACTAGCTCTGTATACACAAAGGGTATATTTGGGCATCATGGTAAAAGCCTATGAGCAGCATATGTGTAACAAAAAGCAGCGATTGCAGGACCTTGAATTACATATGAAACCCCTTTTAATGTTTTTAAATATAATTTAACTTTTTACACAAAAAATACTATAAGGTTTCTCCAAAATGGAAAGATATACTTCTTGCAATACTAGTTGTGTGAACACAGTGAAAAAGGGAGTGGATACTATACTTGTAACCCAAATTCTAACAATAGGACATACTACTGCAATGCTGTCCTACTTGAGAACTGTCCTTGTGTGGCCCCACACATGAAAGTCTGCCTGCTGTGTCTGCTTACCCTGTGTAAGATTCAAAAGGTATCACTACAGAGTAACTGGTCCCTGCATTGTTTACACCTTAGATTCAGACTATAATCCCCTGTATTGTTCACACCTGTAATCCCCCCTGCATTGTTCACACTTTTAATAACTCCATTGTTCACACCCCTAAAGCCCTGTACTGTTTACACCTGAGACCTAGACTGAAAGTGCCCACATTGTTCACACCTCATACAAAGGGACACCAACTGTAGCACAGTATGAACTGTTCATTTTCGAGTCCTGATAGGTTTCCCTGTCTCCTGCCTTCCCTAGGCTCCCTATGTGTGCTATACTCTGCCTGCCCTAGGCTTCCTGTGTGTGCGATACTCTGCCTGCCCTATGGTCCGTGTGTGTGCCATACCCTGCCTTCCCTATGCTCTCCGTGTGTGTCATACTCATGCATGCCCGATGCTCCTTGTGCATGCCATAATCTTGCCTGCCCTATGCTCCCTGTGTGTGCCATACTTTGCCTGTCCTATGCTCCCTGTGTGCTATACTCTGCCTCCCCTATGCATCATACTCTGTCTCCCTTATGCTCCCTGTGTGTGCCATACTCTGCCTGCCCTATGCTCCCCGTGTGTGCCATACTCTGCCTGTCCTATGCTCCCTGTGTGTGCCATACTCTGCCTGCCTTATGCTCTGTGTCTGACATACCTTGCCTGTCCTACACTACCTGTGAGATGTGAGCCTGGTAGGGTTTGTTCAGGGAGTTTGTTAGAATTTGAAAAATGTTGTTAGGGGCCCCTAATGTGTTTAATTATGTGCATTGTTTGTCTTTTCCCACCAAGACATAGTTGTTTTTCTGCAGAATTAGGGTAGTTCTTTTGTTGGAAAAAAAAAAAATCACATTATATAAGTAAGAGACTGAGTGATTGACATTAACACTTTCTACTGGTGCAATACTACATTGTTCAGAAACATTAGATGGCAATACACAGGCAAATAAGACTAGGATGGCAACTTATTGGTCCATGCATGGGGCCCCAGATAGTCTGTCAGACCAATATCTGCATTAGGATTGTGATAATTCCAAATTGGTGGGAGTTTCTGTGGATCTCTGACTATAGTGGATGTGTGAAGTATGTAACAGTAGGGAAACAGGGAGAGATATTTTACTAAATTTCATGCCACCTATGGGTGTGTAACAAAAGGTTCAGAGACAAAGGCTAAAAGCAAAATACAAGAGATATTCTATATTTTCTGACATTAGCATTGCTATTAGGCAAGAACAGCCATATCTAAAGCAACAGGTTTACCGCAGTATCAGTCAAAAAATATGTACATCGTTCATATCAAGATATGCTGTATTTCTAACTAACAAATTCCTGCAAATGCTAATACATTATATACTGTATGTACAGTTGTATTTAGAACAAACAAGGGAAAGCTGTGCTCACCACTAATTTTTAAAAACATTAGGCGGGGGTGCAATGAGGCTGTGACCACAAAATACATATATGGCGTAGTTGGCCAGCTTAAATATATTGCAATATATGGACAAACAATCCCTGTTTTGTTTAAAGGGTAAGGCATTTTTCAGTAGCAGTATGCACAAAATGTCTCTGTCTTAAATATATTGATAATGGGTTGAGTGCAGAGGACCTCTAGTATTTGTCCAGTTGTATTTAGAACCAATATAATCCAATACCAACATAAATCCTACCTCTGAGATGGATAATGTTAGGGAAATACAGTTATGTCAAGAGCAAATATTCAACTATATGGTGGCCGATCTTGTACAAATTTAACAAATAACCCCATCAAGTGCAGAGTTATCCAAATTATGGATTTGTCCCTGTAGTCCATATATTTGGCCATGTAAGTTTGAAATATAAAGGCTTTAAAGACAATATGCACCCTGTGATATCGGCTTGGGAACTTATCTTGCACCATTCAGTAGTTCGTTATGGGACAGTGTGCTCTAGTTTCTGAGTTAAAGTAAATATAAATAGTTAGACACGCGACCTCCTCTTCATCGCATAATGTTGCAATCTCAGTTTAAAACGTGACCACATGATTTGTGTCCAATGTGCATCTGTCCAGGCTTGCATGCATGTTAATTTCAGCTGTGCTTTATCTGACTGCAACGTATGGAATGTGATCACACTTGAATATTGTCCATGATGTATTAGTTCCATAATCTGCCAACCCCCGCCCCTTTATAACATCATGCTCATATAGTAACAGGAGACCCTCCATGGGTGGGTATTCTACTGCAGGAGTAATGACTTTTCTTCTTTAATTAGCTTCCTCTCCCAGCAACTGTGAAAGATCAGACATGCATCAAGCTACCAATAACAAGTGTTAGTAATGAACATAACATAATGCAATTTTTCTTACAGCTATGTCACTATATGGCCCCCCCACCCAATAATATGATTTACACCTATAGGAGCATGATGCCTATGGCAGGTGATAGCGTTATTGTGTTGGGATCAAGGAAAAAATATAAACAGTTTAGGTAATTACTTTATCAACTAACCTTTTGCCAGAGTGTGTGCAACCTGCCCAAACTGCACTGATTTAATCAGCTAGCCCACATGCAAGTTATCACTTCAACAGAGAGCTAACTAATAGGGCTAGTTGGTAAGATGCATGGGGCATAATGTTTAAAACAACAATGTGGATGAAATAAGCATCAGTCATGCAGCATATTTATTTGATAGTAGAGAAGAGATCAGTGGATAAACTGGCAACCATTTAGAATCACCTATGGAAATGTATTTGATAGAGGACATACAGGCAGACACAGAGTTGTATGTTCTACCCAAAGATATATGGTAAACCATTATCAACTGGAGACCACAAAGCTGCCCTGCCAGCCTGTCCTTAGTGCCTGTCCTTATGCCAGAATGCTCTTAGCATTGACTCCTCATATGTCCATGTAGGCAATTTTTATTTTAAATCTTCTGGTTGAAATTCTTTTTTTATACACATAAAGTGGTTTGTAACCAGTAATTCTCCTTGTTTTAATTTGAAACTGTTTGCTTTCACAGTACAGGTAAGGGATCAGTTATCTGGAAAGCTCCAAATTACAAAAAAGGCTGGCTTCCATAGACTCCATTTTATCCAAATGTTTCAAAACTATTTCCTTTTTCTCTGTAATAATAAAACAGTAGCTTATACATGATCCAAACCAAGATATAGTTGAACCTTACTGCAAGCAGAACCATCTTATTGGGTTTACTTAATATTTACATGATTTTCTAGTAGACTTCTAGTATACCATTTGGTATGGAGATCCAAATTACAGAAAGATCCGTTATCAGGAAAGCCCCAAGTCCCGAGCATTCTGGATAACAGGTTCCATACCCGTTATAAATTATGGATCACAGAGACACATAACAGCTCCAAACAAAACAGAAGATAATGCAAACACATACATCACAGATCAAGTGGTTATACTGTATATAAAATGTCGAACTTTTTGAGGTACAGTTGTGGCAATTTGTAGGTTTCACTCTTAATAACTGTTTGTAAAGGCCTTAAGAGAAACTTTTTCATGAGGCAGTAATAGGCTACAAACTATAAAAAAAAAAGTGTGCAACTGCACATTAAAGCAGGGGAAATGTGGAAAACAGTTTGTTTGTGAAGATTTTCATTCATCCAGGTCATGGTATATCTGTAGAAATAAGTCAAATCAACTGGACTTGCTGTGTTTTTTTTCCCTTGAAGACGTTTCACCAGTATTCCAGTTGGATGACTGGTGAGACATTTTCAAGGAATTTGATTTAACTTTTTTCTACAGATATGTGGAAAACAGTTTAGATTATTTTCACATGAACCCGCTCTTAGCTTTAATTCTTGCAACATTTCCATTAAAAGTATCAACAATAAGCACCAAAAGCTAGACCGCAGGGATTTTAGAGCATCATGCATAGCTGTTTTAAAAGGTCAATACACTGCACCACTTGTTGACAACTTAAAAGTTTTCTATCTTTCCTAATGGGCATCCCACAAGGACAAGAAATTGTAATGCGGATGTAAATGTAATGGGAAATACAGTGGTGCTTCAAAGTTTGTGAACCCCCTGTGACCTAAAACATCATCTGATTTCCAACCAAGTCCTAAAAGTAAATGAAGAAAACCTAGATAAAAAAAACAAAAATTATTATATTTGGACATGTATTTATTGAAAAAAAAAATCCAACATATCAACATAATGGTTTGTGGCAAAAGTAAGTAAGGATTATCACATAATATGAAGGTGAAATCAAAGTCTGGTGCTTTCAGTCAATGGGAAGACAATCAGGGGTAAGCGAAAGACACTGTTTTATTTAAACAACAGGGCTCCAGGAAAGCCTGATCACTCATACAACACATTTGTGGATGTGTATCACGTCTTAAACAAAGGAGATATCGGAGGACCTAAAAAACAGTTGTCAATGTCCATAAGGCTAAGGGCAGATTCGGGGCCCAAATCTGCCCGACAGCCCCTACCCTTAAATTGGAAAGGTCACAAGACTATCTCTAAAGAGATTGGGCTCGGTCAATTAACAGTCAGACATATTGTGTACAAATGGAGGAAATTAAACCAAAATAGAACTTTTTGGCATAAACGAGGAGTGTTACATTTGGAGATAAAACTGCATTCCAGTATAAGAAACATAAGAGAATAAAAAGAATGAAATAAGAAACATGGTGGTGGGAGTGTTCTGGTTTGAGCCTATTTTGCTGCATCTGGGGCTGGACAGCTTGCCATCAATGATGGAACAATGAATTCTGAACTATACCAGAGAATTCTAGAGGAAAATATCAAGACATCTGTCCATGATCTGGATTTCTATAGATAGCGGGTCATGCAGCAAAACATCCTAAACACACAAGTTCTTATACAAAAGAATGGTTAACGAATTATAAAATGTATGTTCTGGAATGGCCAAGTCAAAGTTCTGACCTTCATCCAAGTGAAATGAGAAAGGACCTAAAGTGAGCGGTTCACGTGAGGAAACCCACCAACATCCAAGAGCTGAAGCTGTTCAGTATGGAGGAATGGGCTAAAATGTATTATTTCAATAAATATATGACCAAATATAATAATTTTTGTTTCATTTGTTTAACTAGGTTTTCTTCATGTACTTTTAGGACTTGTTTGAAAAGCAGATGATGTTTTAGGTCACGTTCATATAAAAATATAGAAATTTTTAAAGGGTTCACAACGTTTCTAGCTCGACTGTATATAGAATGTAATTTAATCTCTTTATTGGCAGCAGTGTGGTTGAGGCTGGCACCAAGTTTTGCTAGACAATGCATTTTTCCAATAACGGGTAATAGTATGCGTAAAACGTAGAATATGATACAGCAAAACAATAGGAGGAGCACTCATGCCTGATCAGTATGTAATTCTTCCCACATCACTATCTTATAAATAATTCTTCCATCATTTCATGGATTAGTTGTGAATCCTGTCCTGATCAACAGCACAGAAAACTTAAAATCTGACACTATTAAAAGGTTATCCTTTTTACAATAATTTACAAAAACACC
This sequence comes from Xenopus laevis, assembly GCF_017654675.1. Lineage (NCBI taxonomy): Eukaryota > Metazoa > Chordata > Amphibia > Anura > Pipidae > Xenopus > Xenopus laevis. The sequence goes on from NC_054372.1 coordinate 136,105,554, forward strand.
CAGATAACATTTCTCACACGAGTTGCATATGACATGAATTACTCAGATGCATTAAATAGGGCATAATTTTTACATGCTTACCGTTTTCTGCATTCCTCGAAGCTCATCACTCAGGTTATTGTTAACCTTCATTAATTGCTGTATTTTTGATTCTGAAGCTACTAAGGCATTTTTAAGTTCCAAATATTCTTGCACAGTGATAGATCCATCAGATAAATCAGCTTCCAAACTCTGTTGCATAAAGAATGGTGGTTACTCAGACAGCATGAAAGGATTCAAAAGGCAAATCTTTGAAATAATAAAATGCTCACAAAACTAATGAAACTTGCATATCGTATGCTCTTAGCTGGACAGTGTATTTTGGCCATATGGAATTTGGAATGCTTGGGACCTGGGTTTTCTGCTAACAGTGTAATTTCTCCAACCGCACACCTGTAAGTTCACCAATCCTGCAACTGGTGGTGCGTTTCTTCCGTTGACCCGGGCGGGTCCCTTAGCAACGTATTTGTATAGAAAACGGATCCGCACGCACACTGGTTAATGCAGTCGGGGTGTATCCCCTTTTATTTAAATGTTTGGTGGCTAAATGAAAGGGGATACTCCCTGACTGCATTAACCAGTGTGTGTGCAGATCCGTTTTCTATACAAATACTAAGTACATTCAGGCACAGATCAAAGCTTGTAAGCACCTTTGTATCCAGCTAGTGTAGCCAGTGTCTTTTGCTTTTGTTGTAGAGATTTTTTGCTACTCTTGAAAAGGGGATGGCTCCTACAACAAGAAAATGATCCTTAACAGTATGGCCTACACATCATCGAATATCTGTATGTAGATCTTAAACATGAAAAATGCACCAAAAATACCTCAGAATTGGAGGTGATCTGCAAGGAAAAGTGACCAACATCATTAATAAAGACATATATATATGACCTTTATGTTCACACCCTATTTGCTTAATTGACATAAGCACAAGGGTTCAATAGGAAGAAAGCAACGCTAGCGAATGTTCGCTCAGAATTGCCTGCACTGATGAATTTTCGCTGGTGAACTTTGCCTGGGTTAGTCTGCCGAGACGTAACTTCACATTTTGATAAATAATACCAGATTCAGTCAAAATAGCTATTGAAAGAAAATGGTGCAACAGATACGTCTAGGTCTGCCATACCTACACCAAACCCGCCTGAGAAGATTGTGCAAATGCCAGCTCAAAACAGCCTGACAGTGGGATTCAGACCGCACATCACTAGTTTTACAATCTGAAATATGGTCCCTTTTCTTTAGATGAAGATGAAAAAAGAATGCACACCTCTTTGCTTCAGTTTCTTTGTAAGCATGGTAATGAAAAAGTTATCATGAAAGCATCTTTTCATGTTATGCTGTGCAAAGACACATACACATCCCTCAATTGGGGGAACAATTCAAGCAAATATTCTCTTATTTGGTAAGTTTGACCGTTTTCTGCATTCCTCGAAGCTCATCACTCAGGTTATTGTTAACCTTCATTAATTGCTGTATTTTTGATTCTGAAGCTACTAAGGCATTTTTAAGTTCCAAATATTCTTGCACAGTGATAGATCCATCAGATAAATCAGCTTCCAAACTCTGGTGCATAAAGAATGGTGGTTACTCAGACAGCATGAAAGGATTCAAAAGGCAAATCTTTGAAATAATAAAATGCTCACAAAACTAATGAAACTTGCATATCGTATGCTCTTAGCTGGACAGTGTATTTTGGCCATATGGAATTTGGAATGCTTGGGACCTGGGTTTTCTGCTAACAGTGTAATTTCTCCAACCGCACACCTGTAGTTCACCAATCCTGCAACTGGTGGTGCGTTTCTTCCGTTGACCCGGGCGGGTCCCTTAGCAACGTATTTGTATAGAAAACGGATCCGCACGCACACTGGTTAATGCAGTCGGGGTGTATCCCCTTTTATTTAAATGTTTGGTGGCTAAATGAAAGGGGATACTCCCTGACTGCATTAACCAGTGTGTGTGTGCAGATCCGTTTTCTATACAAATACTAAGTACATTCAGGCACAGATCAAAGCTTGTAAGCACCTTTGTATCCAGCTAGTGTAGCCAGTGTCTTTTGCTTTTGTTGTAGAGATTTTTTGCTACTCTTGAAAAGGGGATGGCTCCTACAACAAGAAAATGATCCTTAACAGTATGGCCTACACATCATCGAATATCTGTATGTAGATCTTAAACATGAAAAATGCACCAAAAATACCTCAGAATTGGAGGTGATCTGCAAGGAAAAGTGACCAACATCATTAATAAAGACATATATATATGACCTGTATGTTCACACCCTATTTGCTTAATTGACATAAGCACAAGGGTTCGATAGGAAGAAAGCAACGCTAGCGAATGTTCGCTCAGAATTGCCTGCACTGATGAATTTTCGCTGGTGAACTTTGCCTGGGTTAGTCTGCCGAGACGTAACTTCACATTTTGATAAATAATACCAGATTCAGTCAAAATAGCTATTGAAAGAAAATGGTGCAACAGATACGTCTAGGTCTGCCATACCTACACCAAACCCGCCTGAGAAGATTGTGCAAATGCCAGCTCAAAACAGCCTGACAGTGGGATTCAGACCGCACATCACTAGTTTTACAATCTGAAATATGGTCCCTTTTCTTTAGATGAAGATGAAAAAAGAATGCACACCTCTTTGCTTCAGTTTCTTTGTAAGCATGGTAATGAAAAAGTTATCATGAAAGCATCTTTTCATGTTATGCTGTGCAAAGACACATACACATCCCTCAATTGGGGGAACAATTCAAGCAAATATTCTCTTATTTGGTAAGTTTGACAAACAGACTGACCTAACTGTGTATTACTAGCTGTTTCAAAGGGCCCACCTTTTTTTAGAGGGAACTTTATGCCTCCCCTCTGGTACCTGTGTAATATAAACGCACTATTTTTCATTGAAGGATAAATACCTTAGCATAACCAATAGCTTCCAAGCAAATGGATGTATGGACACTGACCTCTACAAAACAGAAAGGCTCTTTGGTTTAAAAAAAAAAAAAAAAAAAGGCTACACAAGATTCTATTAAAAAGAAGTAGAAAGGGAAATATGTGGTTCACAAGCGATGATTGCCAAAAAGTTCATATTTACCTTTTCCCTATTTATTTTATTTGGAATGGTATCCAAATCAGTGTCTTCGTCAGATGCAACACTGTCGTAGTCTGGCTGGTCATTATCTTGGCTCTCATCGCTATGTTGGTTGCGAATACTTTTTAATACTAACTCAACATTTTCTAGAACAGAAGCAAATATCGGAGTTAAACGGAGATGCAAGAAAACCCATCAACCATGAATGGAACACTTTGCAAATAATCAATGGATAGAGCTTGAGCTAAGATTTTGCCAAGATCAATTTTTTTTGTAATTAAACAAGAGGACAAAACTACTCTCACTTTTAACTTTCTGCCTTACTTCTGGGTTTTTCTGAGCCCCTGTTGGCAAAACCGAAGTCAGTAAAACAAATTACAAAATCACAGAAAAGCCCTGTGTATGATAAGCTTATCCTTATCTGCAAAGCCAAACAAAGGCTGTAACTGTAGCAGCCTGAGGCAACTTCGGGCGACTATAGAAAACGCATCGCCGCGTGTACATTAGCGCAGGCGACTTTGCGCTGTAGCCTATGGGGAAAAACGCTGAGGCAGTTCAGGGAGATAGTCGCGCAAAAGACGAGGCAATTAGTCGCAAGGTGACAAAATCTCCCTGAAGCTCCTTGTGTGGCCTTACCCTTAGGGTAAGGCCACACTGGGTGTTTTGGGGAGATTTGGTCGTCTGGCGACTAATCACCTCGTCTTTGCGGCGACAAATCTCCCCAAAACGCCCAATGTGGCCTTACCCTTATATACCAAGTAGAGAAAATTTGGTCCACTTGCTGCTTTGCTGTTAGTTTTCTTACAGATTTCCATGGTATTCATAGAATTGTTGCTCCGAAGCATGTGATAGACAAAACACAAAAATAAAATATGCTTTATATGAAAGGCTCACTTACAATGACTTCATTCCTGCCTGGAAAGGACTTGGATAGATTATGCTGTAACAGTTCAACAACTAAAAGATCTATTGATCTTCGCTGAGGCACAGCAAACAAAGTCAGCGAACTTTTAAAACATGTTTATAAAATATAGAGCTCTAATGTGACAAAAAATAATCAGACATCTAAATATTAAAATGCATAATGTTGGCAGGGGGAAGGGGAATCAGGTTTAAATTGCTGTACCTTTGGAGCCAATCACTGATCCTCCCTGTTGTCTTCGCTTGGCATCACTTAAAATATCTATCACCAAAGTAGCAAATTCATGAGCATTAAAACGGGCTAGTTTCTGTCTTCCCTGGAGAAATAGAAATATGATTAAATAACAAATTACTAAATAAAATTAAAATTATTTTTCAGGTACGTTGAACCAACACTGATATCTGTTATTAACATTTTAGATCAATATAGGAAATATACAGTGCCAACACTTTTCACATTTCAATGAAATCCTTTTTGTTTTGGTATTTTTATTTTAAAAATATATATTTTATAATCAAATGTAATTATGCAAGCAGTACATCAGACATCATCAACTAATAAATTTTGTCTTTGCTTTTTCTTCTTCCCGAGTACTTAATATAATATGCTATCATTATGCAAAACACTTTTTTTGTATAGTAGTTCCCAGACATTTAAAAATGGAGATAAACTGGGATAATTAGCATAAAGAGGGATAAAAGATCTCAAGTTCACCAGGATATCATGACAAACTCAGTGCAGCACAAGCTTTTCATGCTACATATTGGCCATCAGCATTAAATGGTAATGTGGTGCCAGGATTTCTTGTCAAGACACCCCAACATTAGCAGAGCTTAGCAAATGCTCCCCTAATAAACAATCCAGGTGGCTGCAGATTGTGTCAGCTCTTATACTGTATATAACTTGAGGAGTGATGTTACAGTATTGTATAATACAGTTATGTATTATAATTCGTACAGCTATACAATTTAAATAATATACTCAATTCAATAAAACCGTTTTTGTAGTATTAAATTTAAAATTCGTTAATAGCCATTTTAACTTGCCTGGTTTCGTGTGGAGGAATACTCTGGATTCACTGGAAGGAAAGGTACAACTGTGGTTTCTGTTACAAGGGTACTGTGATTCTGAGTGGCCAGCCACACTACAAAAGTAAAAAAAAAAAAAAAATACAATTGAGGCTAATTCATGAAAACACCTGGTAATATCACAGAATTTAAAAAAAAAAAACATCACTGCTAAGAAGCAAATATTTCTAAAAAGATTTATTATTTGCAAGATTCTGATGGGCTAAGGAATGTATTTTACAGCATGACATTTTCAGCATTTTGAACACTTAAGGAATGAAAACATTTATTCCAGTTCAATGACATTTTCTAAATCACTGCAAATAATATATTAAGAGAGTACAAGAATGAAGACAGTAAATGGATTGTGTGAGAATAAATTTGTTAACCATAAGAATACTTAATTACTGACTTCTAATAGAAATCTTCTCTGTATGTACCCATTTGTGTGAATGAAAATATGCATTATATAAAACTTCCTCATGAGGGTAAAATTATACTGGCATGAAAGCACACTTTAAAATATTAATGTAAATTAAATGACCCATAGGTCATGTTGATCGTTTTAAGGTTTTAGGTCTGTTTTTGTAAGTAATTGTTACTTATCCTGACCTGTTCCTAAACCTGAAAGGTATGCCAACATGACTGCCCCTTCTCAACAGTTTCTAATGCTAACGTACTACTATAGCACAAATATGGCAGCCTGCTCACAGAGGAACATGGGGGATCAGATAGGTAAAGTAAAAGCATCAGGCAAATACTTTATGGCAAAATTATGCGTTTGCAAAAATGGGTTTCATTTTCTGTGTCAGTAACTCATAAATAAGGTTAAAACAAATTACCTGCATCAGTTTCCCGCCTGTCAACCTCATCATAAACATCCATAGCAAGTTCTTCAAATAAGTGATTACTTAACTGGCAATAAAACAATACATATTGTATAATAAAACCACTGTGCAACATCACCATTTCACAAGACATGATTAGTGCAATACAACACATTATGGACTGGTTAACATATGCTTAAGTCCAAAAAGACAATGCATTACACAGCTTCACAACATTATCATGGTAGTTGGCCAACAGTCATTTAGCAGAGTATATTAAAAAAAAAAAAAAAAATTAACCCAGCCTCACTTGTAGGGCCTATTTACACATTTGTTAAAGCAATGCTGATAGATCAGTATATGATTTCTAAATAATGTCAATGTGCCATCACCAGGTCCCCATATCCTGGTTATGGCTCTTACTTTTGTTAAAATGTATGTATTCTTGAACAGCCCAAAAATATAAAACTGATTCCTTGTAAAACACCTAAGTCTGTTTGTTGCTAGTTCATGCCTTTGAGAGAGTAACCCAGCTTCTTTAAGTGTTTCAATAATAGTCTGATCAACATTTTCAGGCTGCTTTAGATACAGCAATTTTGATAAAACTAAATACCAGACCCAGGATATCAAGTCCTGACGATGGGACTAAAGCTGGCCATAGATGTACAGATTTTCAACAGATCCAATCCACATCGTGAGACCAAGATCTTCTGAGAACCATCGTACGAACGTTCGAACTGTCCATCAACTAAAACGACCAATTTACCAGGAAAACAAAGGGGAGCTGCCTGCTTGGCCCTGCAAACATCCATAGATTGTACTAGGACCGACAAAGATTTTTTAACCTGGCCGATCAATTTCCTGGCAGATATCGGACGAAAAATCGTAAGATGTACGATCGTTTGAATCCCACTAACCGCACGATAATTTGACGAATCGGTCGGGCTGCGCTGAAATCGGTCGTTTCGCAAAGAAGAATCGTCGCGTCTATGGGGACCATTACATTAGTTAGAAATTTGACGCGGATATTCCAGTATTGCTTTAAAGGGCCGATTCACCTTTAACTCAACGTTTAGTATGTTATAAAATGCCCAATTCTGATTATTTATTTGTTATAGTTTTTTTTTTTACTTTTGACTCAAGACTTTAAATGGGGTTCACTGACCCCATTTGAAATACAAATTCTCTGAAAAGCTACAAGTATTTTTCTTGCTACTTTTTATTACTGATCTTTCTATTCATTCCTCTTCTATTCATATTCAAGTCTCTTATTAAAATCAGTGCATTGTTGTTGGGTTTGAGAATCTAAATAACAAAAACTACAAATAAAAACCAATTGCAAATTGTCTCACAATATCACTGTCTACATCATAATTAAAGTTAATAAAGGTGAAAACCCCCTTTAAGCCTCAAATTGACGACTTGTTTCCCATAGTTGGCAGTAGCTGGTCTTTCATAGCCCTTATGTCAATCTGTGATCTTTTCACATAGATATTAATAATGTTACTGTGGACAGTCATTTATCAGTGAATAGGTGTCATGACTCATATGCATGGGTATTAAATACTCACAGACTGAAGCTTCTTCTTAGCTGCTTTGGCTAGTTCTGATACGTCGAGACTGCTGCAGAGGAGAAAAAGATTTAGAAATACCACAACACAACGGATTATGCAGATAAAATAAATATTTATTTATGTATTACATCACCAAAACCTAATGCAAAGGAAAAACTTCTCAATGTATGTCCTCTCTTTTACGCCAAGGGCATTTTTAAAAATGTTACTACTGGCACAAATAGCCCATAAAATTAAGACTACAATTTTTCATGTCAGGTGGTTTTATCCTCACACAATGCAATTTTCAGAAGCTTATGCTTCCCAGAATCCCAATCTACAATGAACTTCCAGGTGTATAATTCTACAGGTATTTAGTATTGGGCCGTAATTGCTTAAGATGCATTACAGCATAACAAATACGACACCTCGCGGGAATATCACTGTCATACTGTCACACAGTGTATCTGCTATGCTGTGATTATATTCTATTCTATGGGTATACAACATTACTGGAGTGTTGGCGGTTCAACCAGAAAATAAAAAGCATGGAGTTCATTGGTCGATGTCTGCTTGTAAGAGCCCTGTAGGTTTACTGAAGCACGTTTTGGTACTTTTTGAGCATATTTACGCTGGTGTTAATGCTTTTTAAAATGCCCGTGCCCTTGGCTTTATGGTGTCAATATAAATAGTAATTTATATTGCATCCGAAGTACAGCCGCGACCACTGCTTTCACCTTGATTAAGATGTGGGAGGCTGTGGTAAGACCGAAGGTAAGTGCCTGGAACTGGTAGTGTTGGTTTTTGTCCTTCTTCGGCACTATAAAGAGATTGGAGTAAAATCCCCAGAACCTTTCTCCTCGTGGGACTGGAGTGATAACATAATTGTGGAGCATATGTTGTACCAGCAAGATGAATGTGTCATGTTTGGATGGTTCGCAAGGGACGCGGGACATGAAGTGGGGAAGAATGTTTTCGAACTCCAGATGGTAACCGGAGGAGATGATTTCTCATAACCAGCGGTCTGATATGAGCTGAAACTATGCCTCCAATGAATGATGCAGCCGTACTCCTACAGGTGGTGGTGCGACTGGTGTTGTATGGTAGTAATGCAAAAGACTTGTCTGCTAACTTGGTTTGGGACCGTCGGTTGTGCTAGTTGGATTTGAAACGATTCTTGTAACGGGGTTTGGAGCCTGCATTTTGTGGCAAGAAATCCCTGTTTGAGATGGCAGTCTTAGATGACCGGGAGAATAAAAAAAAGCAGGCAAACGTGCAATTCCATGGCTGAGGGAGCATGGTGGTCTTCCCTCCTGTGGCCTGACTGATGATATTGTCTAGTTCAAGTCTGAAGTGCAGCTTGTCCTTGAATGGTATAGTATGTGGTCAAAATAGTCAGCACAACCTTGTTAAATCTTCTTACTTTCTTTATATGGGTGCAGGTTCTCCAGTGGCCACTTTCCACCAGCAAATACAGCCAAAGTACGATATGAACAGCACCACAATTCTTGTAAAAGTTAAAATGCCTTTGAACTTTGAAAAAGGGCCAAATGAGGCCTGAAATGTTGCGGTAATGCCCGTCACTTGAGCAATAAAGGCATTTTAACTTTTACAAGAATTGTGGTGCTGTTCATATCGTACTTTGGCTTGAATGGTATGGTAGTCAGAGACTAGAAGAGAGGTTTGTGTATCAGAGTTTAAGCCATAAGGTGCGTTGAGCTATAACTGAGAGGACCAACGTGCAACTAATTACTTGTATGGCGACAAGGGATGCCTCACAGATGTAATCACTGACCTCCTTGATCTGTGTAGCCTTTTCTAGAAATTCTTGCCTGGGCATACCAGAATGTGGCTTGATAAAGACCGATGACGGTCTGAAACGTTGTTGATTATCTGGGTCATAGCCCATGTCTTAATAAAGGCGTTTTAAGAAAAGACATCTGCGATTGGCGCAGTCTATGATCTGAAATTCTGGAAATTATTTGGAGGTGGAAACTGTGGTACTTGCACCAGACAAAAAAAACAATAAAGAGGTATGAGTGCTGACTAAATCCTTGCTGGGCATATCAGAATGAATGTCTTTACTTTTTTTTTTTTTTTAACCAATATTTTATTAGCTTTTCCAAATTATAAATACATGATATAATATCCACATTGTTATACACATTGCTTAATAGACAAATAAAAAAGTGTAATACATATATGAATGTCATCCACGAGGGCTGTTGACCACTACTGAATGGCCCTACTAACCCAAGCGGTGGCCACGACTGGCAGTATGGCCTCACATGATACCATAAAGATGGATCTAAGGAACCCTCTAGTTTCTGGTCCATTGAATCCTTAAAGTATGACGCATCTGGCACGAGTAGTGCGGTGTGCTTAGATAGGCGAGACACAGGAGCATCGGATGGAGGAGATGTCCATTTTCAAGAATATCCTGTGAGAAGGGATACAAGTGCTTGGAATTTATTTTCCAGGTGATCCCATTCGGATAATGTTGTGTAACTACTGATGGGAAGGGAAAATAGCCTAGGACTTATTTTGTCTCTTAGGATAGGACTACACGGACCCGATCCTAATAGAGGGACAGGGTATGGCTTTGTGGCTTGCTCCAAAAGATGCAGATCCCACATAGGGGGAAGCCACAAATGAGGGAACTCCTTGAGAAGTTCTCTGGATCGGCGCCTAGTGCCAGTGGAGCTGGCCGAAGAAACTGTCAGACTACATGACAGGAGGTCTGGTCTCCCTGAGAAAACTGAAAAAATGGAGCCTCAGGCAGGTAGGCGAGGGGTAAAGCATCAATGGAAGGAACTCTTCTTTTCACAGTGTCCTGCCATCTAGTGGTGGACGCTATACCCCATGGTTCCAGAGCCCCACACAAGTAGCAGAGAAATATATTGTTCACTTAGCATCCATGAAACAAAAACAATAAAGCAGAAAGCCAGTCTTTAACAGAACTATGCTACAATCATTCAGAACCAGGAATGAGCTCAGATAGCGGAAAGGGGTAAACAAGTAACATTGTAGTAGTCATTCAAGCATCAGTCAACAAAATTGCCATTTAAACAAAGTTTGTGTGACTACAATTCAAGTCCCATGTTTAATAATCATGCATACATGGGAAAAATTAATTAGAAAGGGTTTACTTACAGCCGTCTTATTTCCATTTGCACAGCAAAAGAATAAAGGACAAATTCATATTATGGATGATGCATTTCACATGCAAAAAGATAACCATATTTCCATGACAGTACAAAGATGCTATTTAGATGGCAGCTATCTATATCCAATGTCACTTTAAAACAAGAGCCCTGCAACAGCTCAAAGTCTTTGCTTTTAGGGGCAAGTTAAAATGCTTTGTGTTTTTTCCCGCACTTTGATCCTCTTAGATAAGTTTTCCTATATTAGATCTGAAGGCACACCAAAAAAAAAAAAAAATTCTGAGCAAAATAGATGGTTTGGAGTCTGTATATAAGAGCAAAGCACAACATGTAAAGTTTTCATGTCAACCCATGCCATGCAGCTTCTCACACCAAGGAAGCCCACATCTAATACTCTGGATTTAAGAGAAAGATTGTTTTTTCTTTCTCTCCACCCAACCACTAACCTTTTATTTTCAGGCCTGCACGATGGAAAAAAAAAATCACAAAAATTACCTGGTTTGAGTAAAAACTATGTGTGATTATTATTTTGTGTATCCTCAGTAATACACACACAGAGACACACACACACACACACACACACACACACGAACCGTCTTCATACTAAAACAGTTATAAGCACATTGATAGCAATCTTACCTGTCAGCCATCTGGGGTACAATGAAGTGCTGCCCATTCTTATGATCTGAAAGAAAGAAATAAGACTGTTTTAAAAAAATGTAGGACCACCATCAGACAACTGCCATTTACTATATCACTGGAAATCACTACACAGGAGAACTAAACCCTTGCCCCCTGCCCCCACCCACCCACTGCACTGTCCTCACAGCAGGTATACTTTGAAGAAATCCCCTTGTCTGTTGATCTGTCGTAAATCTGTGCAGAGGAGTAGATGTATAAATCTGTCTGTTTCTGATCCTCTCCTGTAGAGTGGTGACACAGATCTTGGAGGGGCACATGCAGTTCAATCTATATCCTGAATCAGCTCCAACTGCGCATGCGCCTGCAAGATCGGCAAGATGATTAGAAGACTGACAGAGGATGACTCCTTTGAACTCCACTGCACAACTCTGCAGAAATAAAGGGGTTTTTCTGGAAAGTATACCTGCTGCAGGGAAGGAGCTGGGGGGGAGGCAATTGAGGCAGCAGAGGAGGGGGGGTGAAGGTGGCATGGGTTTAGTTCACCTGTAAGTTACATTGTCAGACATACACAGTGGATCCATGTTCCTGGGAAGTTCCACTCACCTGGTTTCCTCCCACATAAATAAAATGCTAATCGGTCCGTAAGCTCATGCTGTATTTCTACAAGCCGATCAGCTAACTCATGGTGTCCACTTTGCCTAAAAAAATAAATAAATACTAAGTAGTCAAGACTGAGAAGTGCCCAGGAGTCCAATATGCTGCCACAGATTTTATTTCTCCGCTCCACTTAAAAATATGCAGGCTATACATGGTACCTAGAACAGATGTTTCTGAATATTACTTTATACCAATACAAATATTACATGTGCCGTGCACTTACTGCAAGTACAGGAAGCTGAATGGGCTAGCAAGCCTCTTATGGGGATGATTCTTGATAAAGGTCCCCAAGGGGGCAGGACTGTTAGGGGCATATGACAAATGTTCACTAAAAAGGGAGTCCAGGTCATCTCACGAATGTATGTATGTATGTACTGACATTACATTTTTTTTTTTACTGTTTGTGTATATGTAGTTAACCATGCCTATATATGACCTTAACAGCATAAACAGTATAGGTCTGAGGTAAATGTCTGTGAATAGATTAATGGAATAGAGAAAGACTATTGTGAAACTTGCATTTGTAATTACTACCAACCTTGCATAGTCAATAGGAGTTTTGCCAGAAGAATCTGGTGTGCCAGGATCTGCGCCATATACTGCTAGTAGCTCAGCCTGAAGGATCTGTCCCGCTTTGGCTGCAACATGAAGAGGTGTGCTACCTTTTTCCTGTGAAAAAAATTCAATGACCACCACCATTTACTTCAAGGATACCAGTCAAAAAACAAACGAGTGAGTAGAACCAAAACAATATGTTCCATCTGGTTGACGGACCATGGATTTACATATTGCAGAATATAGGCACTGACACTCCAATAGATTCCACATTTCCCATGGGAAAAATATATTCCTGGTCAGCACTGAAAGGGTTACATAGGGATATGCACTGTTACGGAATAAACACAGCAAGCAACAGCCCAAGGATATGACAGGAATACCTAAAATGTGAAGATGGTGTCTATTTTACAGAGACTCATAACTAAACAGGTGAATTAGCAGGTTTGCTTACACTTTCCTCAACGGGAACATAAACTGCATGTATCTTGTGCATAAAGTTTTGCTGGTTTCTAAAAAGCAAACTCAGCTTCAAGGGAAAAAAAATGCAGTCACTGGGTAAATGATAATGCGATCCCCACAGCTGTGTACTGGACCTTTACCCGAAACTTTGTTCTATCAACAGAGTTCTATGGAGTGAAAGGGGATTCCATTTATGGGCCGATAAGAGAGTATTAATATATATCTGTAAATTAAAAGGAAACCTAAGGTCACAGAGCAGTCCCAAAACCATATAAATGCAAAAGTTTAGAGGTGAACTGCTATAACAATGGCGAAAAAAGGAAAAGATTATAGTTTAGAAATGACAGTCAAATATCAATATTGGTTTGGGTTTTTTTGTTTTTATTAAAAGAGAGAGGAGATTACGAGTAAGGTTACATGTTTTACCGATCATCAAGATAGTCTAAAAGAGTAAGAAATTGAAAGAGTCCTCCAGATGTATTTGAATATAAGTCAACAGTGTGAAGGTGCTAAGCACTTGGATCCAGACATGGAAAGCTCTTCAGATGACAATGAGCATGTAGTCACACAATACAAGTACAGGGACACTGGCCTCGACAGAGTGTTAATGGTGTGATATTCAAAAGGCATAAACCTACACGTTAAGAGGTTATAAACCACTTAAATTAATTATTTGCTAGTAGGTACAGTTATAAATATCTGTTCTAGCTAAAATTCTATATCCGTCTATCTTTCAAAACTGGCAGTCATAACATATAGCATTTCACTGCAGTATGTTCAGTTTACTTAAACATGTTTTCTTTTAGAGAACAAATTACTGACAATGATACTTACCGGATTAAAAAAATTTGCTTGTGCCCCCAAGGACAGTAATCGAAGACAGGTCTCCAGGTTCCCAGTTCTCACACTTGAGTGAAGTTGCTGCATGTAACAAAGCACAGGACAATGAGGAGGTCAAGCAGTATAGTAGACAGTTAATAACCTACACTGTGAAGTACAGAAAACAAAATAAATAAAATACTTTTTTTAGTCTTCTTAACAAGCAAGTATGGGTCAATTACCCTGAATGCTTAGGACCTGGGTTTTTCCTGATAAGGGGACTTTGTAAAATGGAGCACCCTGCCTTAAAATACTTAAATGTGAATTTGGCTGAATAATAAATACTGCATAGGAGATTTGGTCAAAGAGCAAAATGGAACCTTTCGCGTGTCCCCAGGTCGGAAGGTTAGTTGGCCTATTGTAGGTTGGGTAGCGGGTACAATAAAACATTTGCAAGTAAATACATCTTAAAAAACAAATCTACAAGATAAAACAAACATTCTAAACAAAACATCTTCTCTACATTGTTACACTCTGCTGAGCATTGAGAAATAATGCAAAGCTTTTACAGATAACACGTTTTGCCTTCACAGATTAATGACCGAGAGTACAGTTCTGACATTTCTTGCAAAGATTAAGCTATAACCGAGTTTCCACATCTTTGAACAATTACGAAACATGTTTACCTTACTGAGGTCTTTGGCTGTAACACTATCGTCATCGCGGCAGGGTAAGCGGTGAACAAATGCCAGCATTTGATACTTCGCTCTAATAAATTCTGCTTTGTTAGGACTGAAATGAAACAGGAAAAAAAAAATCTAAAATTTGTTAGAAAATACACACACTGTATTATTTCAATGTAACAATAGGAAGAAAAAAGAAAAAAACTGGACATATAATCAGTCCTATAAGACCTGACCACTGACCTACAACCCGACCAGCACCCGCCACACCCCCTATCCAGACCAGCTACGGAACCCCCACATGCAACAGTTTACTCGCCAACCCATGGACCACACATGACAGGAAGAGACGTTGCCATGGACCAGAAGTGACTTAACTTTGCATGTGGATCAACCAAGTAAAGGAAAAAACTGCTACACCAGTGACTGTTCACCTGGTTGGTGCAAGAACTTTCTATCCAAAAACTGACCGCTTTGTAGGTATTCTGCAGTTACCTGACCAGTTGCAGGTTACTATCATCTGCAACAGGAAGTTTCACCCAGATGACTAAATTACTAATAGTTTTTGCATCCCTGTGAATCTGAGTAAAGGAGCTGTGGATGGCTAATATAATTACACATACTAACCGTGATACCACTGTACACATCCAGTAGTATTGTGTTAGAGGAAGTCAATTACTTTTAAAGAGGAGGTAAACACAAAAATAACCAAAATGTCATTCTGCTCGGAGTTCAGGGCAGTGGGAAAGCAGGTTGTTCTATGTGTGTTTCTCACCAAGGCTTTCTAACCCTGGTGAGCATCATTCCCGCATGCTGCTTTCCTGCTGTCCAGAATTTGTGCAGCACTGATTTTTCAAAGCAGTAGTGTAAAGATCTGTGCAGGCATGGAAAAAAAATACAGGACTAATCTATTGACAATGTTTTTTTTATGGAGAACCTGAAAATGGGCTTTTATTTTATGAATTTACATCACCCTTAATGTACTTGGATGTCAGTGTAATCTACTTCTCACTGCATATTATATTACTGAGATGCCAGTGCCCACTACCTCTCACAATCTATAATGTGTCTAGAGTACCAGTCCTCACTGCCTCACACTAAATCGCTCCACTTATAGTGTTACAATTGAGGTGCCTATAGCAACTGCCTCTCACTGTATATATTGTGGATAGGGTTTCAATAACCAATGCTCTCACTGATATAAATGTGCTTAATGTGCCAAACCTCACTGCCTCTAACTGTATATAATTTTTAATGTTTTCAGATTGTTCACCAGAAATAAAGACTTTTACCAGTCACTTTCTATTTGTGACCATTTTTCTAATATTGAACATTCAAAAGCAGCTCTGGCAAGGGGTGGGGGTCGCTGACTCTTTAGGGTAAGGTCACACTGGGCTATTCGGGGAGATTTAGTCGCCCAGTGACTAATCGCCTCTTCTTTGGGGCGACTAATCTCCCCGAACTGCTTCACCCTGTCTTCCACTTGCTAGAATGAGAAATCTCCTGCGGTATGGCACTCGCGGCACTTCGTTTTCCAAAGTCGCCTCACAAGGAAACTTCGGAAAATGAAGGTCACACTGGGCGATTCGGGGAGATTTAGTCGCCCAGTGATTTATCGCCTCTTCTTTGGGGCGACTAATCTCTCCAAACTGCTTCCCCTGTCTTCCGCCTGCTAAAATACGAAATCGCCTGTGGCATGGCACTCGCGACGATTCATTTTCTGAAGTCGCCCGAAGTTTCCTCGTGAGGCAACTTTGGGTGACTTTGGAAAACGAAGTGCCGCGAGTGCCATACCACAGGCGATTTCTCATTCTAGCAAGCGGAAGACAGGGGGAAGCAGTTCGGGAAGATTAGTCGCCACAAAGAAGAGGCGATTAGTCGCTGAGCGACAATCTCCTCGAATCACCCAGTGTGACTTTACCCTTAACTGTCCTAAATTAATACATTTAGTTGATGCTTTTCTTATCTTTGTCCCTGCTGAGCAGAATTCCTAAATTCATTAAAGGCAGCTGTTAGAATTGATACAATAGTTGCTAATATTCCACAAATACTGCTGAGAAAGGTATCAGCTAATTGTATCAACTAAATGTAGCAAATTGTAACAGTTCAGATTTCTCCTGATTCGCTGAGCTGCCAGACTGAAATTCTAGAGACAGGAACATATAACTTTAAGCTTAAATTTTAGGAAACGATAATAAATAAAAAAAGACGGAAAGCAAATGAAAAATGTCTGTTTATGGTAAACTATCTGAAAACAACTGAAGTGAAAAAAGTGTTTGGCAGGTGAACAACCCCTTTAAAAAAAAGAGCCTAATGTGGTACACTAATAGAGGAGATGAGTTAAAGGAACAGTAACACCAAAAAAATTTAAGTGTTTTAAAGGATTTATATTATAATGTTATGCTGTCCTGCACTGGTACAAGTTATGTGTTTGCTTCAGAAATACAACTATGGCTTATATAAACAAGCTACTGTGTAGCCATACAAGCACAGGATACACAGCAGATAACAGATAAGTTATGAAGCATCCCATTATATACTACAAAGCTTATCTGTTATCTGCTGTGTATCCTGTGCCTTTTCTCCTTTTTAGCTTTGACTGGCTACCACAAAGGCTACACAGCAGCTTGTGTATATAAACTATAGTAGAGTTTCTGAAGCAAACACACCAGCTATATCCGTGCAGCTCAATCAGTACATTATATATTCATTACTTTAATACACTTTAATTTTTTTACACATTACATGTCAGTGCAACTGACACCCTATGTCTCAACCCCTTGTATACAAGGACCTCTTTATTTTTAATCGGTTATTGGTTGTTTTTAGATGTAAATCTGTATGTTCAATGTATACACCCATTTATTGTACAGCACTGCAGAATATATTGGTGTTTTCTAAATATGTGTTGCATAATAATAATAATAATAATAACAACAACAACAACAATGTGATTGTGGAATGCATTCTCTACTACTCTTCCAACTTCACTAGAAGTGAATGGATCAGAGTTCTACAGTATCCAGGCAGTGAGATGAGACAGGTAAGAACAATCAGTGCAAATGTGTAAAAAACAAGATCTTAGCTTAAACCAGCTCTGTGTGTAGAAGGAGGAACTAAAGTTGCTGTGACTTGTGGTAGCCACAAGCTAAAAGGGTAGCACTGTCTTTTAAATTCCCTGCATTTTGTTACTCAGAGGCCATAGTTAAGGTTAAAGTGAAGGTGAATGATTCTATAATATGTTCTAAGCTTAGACACTGACATATTGATTCTTACTTTGTGGTAAGGAGGTTACTTACTGTACTTTATCTTGGGGATTGGCTTTACGTTTTCCACTCATTATGGATGCAGGGTCCAGCAAAGAATGTTCCCATATGGCGTCAGCCCCATTGCTATATAATGTTTGTACCATCTGAAAAACAAATTATTTCTCTCTACAAAAATATAAAATAAATGTAAAAACAGTATAAAAAAAAAAAGTTACACCTAGGGGCAGATTTATCAATGGAGTTCACCATTTGATAAGTATGCTTTTTGATAAATATGCTTTTAAAAATCCCGTAGGAGTGAGTAGAAAGTGAGTGTGTTTTATTGTGGTGAGTTCTAATCTCACACAATCTCAAAAATAAATAAATAAATAAAGATATGCTTTAAATACAGGCAACCGGACAGAGGATTAGATAGATTAGACAGAGAGTTAACAAAAGCAAGATTAAGCGTTTCAGTGCATCTTAAACAGATTCAGCAACTATTTGGAACTCTAATGGAATAGTTAAACACTATTCTTTAACCAGTTAATATTTGGTTGAACTGTCTTAAGGTTCAAGCACACGGGCAGATTCGGGGAGATTTAGTCGCCTGGCGACTAATCGCCTCTTCTGTGGGGTGACAAGCTCTCTGACCTGCGTTTCCCCTGCTATAATGACAAAACACCAGCGCCTATGCACTTGCGGCGCTTCGATTTTTGTCATTATAGCAGGCGGCAGGCAGTTCGAATCTGCCCATGTGCTTAAACCCTTAGGGCAGAGACACACTGTCAGATTCGGGTAGAATAGATGCCAGTCGACAAAGGTTTTTTCCCAATGTCACGCGGCCCAGTCCGACTCTGCCAGTGAGTCTTATTTGGCCCAGAATGTAGGTGGACAAATTGGGCAAGGATCCACATGTTTGGATGAGTGTTTATGGACAGTATTAGACACCTTCCTATGAATGTTTTCTCTAATTGCTTCTCAACTATGTGTGCAAAAATTTGGGGAAAACACTGTGGATGTACTATTGATATCAGTCACCTCTTTGCGGCTGGAATGCTGTAAGCACTATTAATACCCAACATTCTTATGTGACTAGCCTTTTCACCAAAACCATTCAACCTTTTGTAACTTTCTGAGAGTACTAATATTACAAGTTATAGGCTTTGTGTAAGAGCTATTGATAAATGCTTTCCTTTTTATTTTATTAGGTTCTTAGAAGACTACTACTGTTAGCCAAACATTCCTGAATGTGGCATCTCTCTGTAATCTGGCTCCTACAACTGTCTTTATATATAAATATCCTTGATATATGGTTTCTTCCATGACAATATATATGCATTGCTTTTTTTTTTATATATATTGCTACCCCTACATTTTTCTGCCACTGATTTTCTAAGGTGCAGTTTGTAACTTATATAACCCACTTTTTTTTCACTTGACAATCTTCTGTTATCGTCTTCCTATTTGCGCCATGAATATATTGTTTCAAAAAGTTTAACATCAAAGGTCAATAATAAGTGTAAAATCCTAAGATTAAAAAAAATTAAGGCATTCAACCGAAAACCCACAACTAAGATTAAGATTATTGTTAAACACCAAGGAATAGCATTTTACCTGTAACAAAGTAGGAGGCCATGAAGTGTGCTTGAGATGCCTCACTTGTGAAATGTGACGACCAAGGCTTCTGTGTACACTGCAGCATTCATCACATATCAAGACACCCCTATTAACAGAAGCCCAGCGAGGGTCTGGGGAGAGGAAAATGTTTTATGTTAATAAATGGCTATATTAACACATGACAAAAGGTATTGCAGATGGAAAAATTGTAATTCAAAGTAATAAACATAATAACGAAGTACTATATAAATTCCTGTCAAAAAAAAAAATCATCATAAGGCAGGTTTATACATATAGAAGTACGAAAATGCCTCTCCATTCTCCATTTGAATTTTCATTAAAAAGATTTTAATTAGTGATGAGCAAATTTTTTCGCCAGGCACGGATTTGCAGTGATCTGCTTATTTTTTTTTTGCAAAACTGCGGGTAAAATTGCATCTAGACAAAACATACATTGACTTTAATGCATTTGGAGAGAGAAAAAAAAAGTTTTGCACGTAAAAAATATTTTGTCATCTATTGACTTTTTAGCAGTTTCGCTAGGTTTTGGCCAAGCGAAACGGGACAGATTCGCTCATCACTATTTATAATCCTACACCTTCAAGAGAGATTATAACAAAATAGAAAGAGAACTGTTAATTTACAAATCCTGATAATAGAATAAAAAAATGTTGATTGTGTGGATTACTTTGAATTATTTTTTCTTTCCTCATGGAAACTCAAAAAAAGATTTTCTTGTACAAATTATTTGCCTTTTTCAGCTAGATGCAGGAATAGTAAAAGCATAGATGTGTTTGCTATTGTTTATTGGCCAGGTACAAATATACTATATAAACTATATAGATGAGTCAGAGTAGCCTTCAAACTAAAAATCCTTGACACCCATCTTGTTATGTAATCAATGCTGATGGAGCTACAGCCGACTGTACTCCTTACCAAAATTGAGAAGTAATGTAAAAATAGTAGTAGGCATACACCAAAACCCTACAATAATAACGAAACTCAACATCAGCAGAATTTGCTTATGTACACACATCTGAAATGTCTTTTCAGCTTTGGTTTCAGATTCGGTGAGTCAGTCGGTCTAATCCAAATTATGTTGAAGAAAGGCTTGGTTTCAGACAATCCAGGCTTTGCTGCATGGCAAAATAATAATAATATTGTGAGGTTTCATTCCTGGAACTCTGTCCCTCTTGTAAAAGGATATCATTGTTATTCCCTTACATCCCTGATAAAAGGAAGAGCCTAATAATATGTACTGAACAATGAAACAGGTTGGAAAAACCTAGCCAAGCAGGGGTTCAGGAGCTTAGTGATAAAGAGAATAAAAACAGAACTCTCATATATTACAGCGTTTTGCCATTTATTTTAAGGTGCAGGCTGACTTATTGAATTTTTTTTTTGGCGGGGGGGGAGATAAAGAGGGGGGGGGGGGTACTCCCTGCAAAGGGCTGAATTCACTGAGCAAGTAAGTCTGTGGCTAGAAATAAAACAAAAAAGTGAAGGGATATTATAGGTGAGTCCTGTACTGTACATTTTATTCTTTATGGATGTTACATGGTAATTCCTAGCCAAGACATCCAGGGAACCAAAAGCATCACAGATAAGTGATTAAAGGAGATGTGCTATATACATAAAGCTGTCAATAATCCACTTCCAACCTGTAAATATTTACCTCAAGGGGCTGCAGGCCAGAAGAGTCCCCCGATTTCAGTAATATTTTAATCTAGAGATAATAATAAAGGCTGTTCCATAAATGTATAAAAGCAGTATTTAATTCTGCAGGCATGTGACAAGGTTTTTGGTTATTTTATGGTCTATTAGTCTCTCAAATGGTTTCAATAAATCATTGGAAAACTATCATATTTCATACTGCTAGCCACTATTGGCATACCAAGGACAACATGCTTACAGTCTTTGTAACCTTAGTCCTTACTGAAATGTGCAGCTATAAAAAACTCCATATCATTACCACTTAAAGAGGGGGTTGGGTAAAGCTGAAATATACTCACAATGCCTAGATAATCACTTAAAGGGCACATATAGGGGCACATTTACTATCGGTCGAATATCGAGGGTTAATTAACCTTCGATATTCGAAGTCGAAGGATTTTACTTCGCCGAATATCGAGGGTCGAAGGATTTACCACAATTCGTTAGTTCGAACGATAGTAGGAAAAATCTTTGATTGAACCTTTAAGGATTTTAATCCATCAATCGAACGATTTTCCTTCGATCCCAAATTGCCTAGAAAGCCTATGGGGACCTTCCCCATAGGCTAACATTGGTGCTCGGTAGGTTTTAGGTGGCGAAGTAGGTGTTCGAAGTTTTTTTTAAAGAGACAGGACTTCGACTATCGAATGGTCGAATAATCGAACGATTTTTAGTTTGAATCGTTCGATTTAAAGTCGTAGTCAAAGGTCGAAGTAGCCAATTCGATGGTCGAAGTAGCCAAAAAAAACCTTCAAAATTCAAAGTATTTTTTATTCTAATTCTTCGCTCAAACTTAGTAAATGTGCCCTATATATTCCATTGTTTATACTTAAATACAGTAAATACCTAAAAAATTTATACTGGCAGGCACGGAATTGAAATAAGGAAGAGAAGGCAACTGGCTGGGGTGCAAAAGTTTTTGGAAGGGGGGGGGACAGTTCCTTTGTCTGCTGCTCTTTGTCCGTCACTAAGAGCAATGATACACAGTGCCTATTAACTGTACCTACTAGTGATGAGCAGAATTTTTTGCCAAGTATCCCAGCGAACGCCCATAAACTAACTGAATTTAAATGAAATCATAGGAACATGTCAGTATCCCCCATAATAGTGTAAAACTGCTAAAAGCACAAAAAGAAAAATGAAAAATGAATAACACTTCAGTAATATTGATTGCTTTTATTAGTAGACTGACACTAAAATCTATATAGAAATCATCTTTACATGAAAATATGAAATACCAACCGACACTTATGCGGTTACCGCATCCTGATTCAGCTTGAGATAAGCAATGCTTTGTATTGTGGGAACAATTGAGTATTCTAGCAGTCACAATTTCCTTGTTCCAAGGGCCGAAGACACGCAGAGCTACTAGTTTCAGCTACTTGTCATGGCTACAAAATAGACAATAGTGATAATTGTCTTTACCAAGACACTATGAAGCTCCCCTAAACTCCCATAAATTCAAAATTCGACCAATCGAAATCTAACAGACCTGAAAACTCGGTTCAAATTTGATTAAAAAAAAAAATCGACCAATTGAATAGTTGCTTGGAACTGGCCTTTCTATTAAATACTAAAAGTTAAAGGAAACCACCCTTTTAAGGAAGTGGCTCCTTAATGTCATGCAACTTTCAAACACTGAACACCTTAATGTGACTATTTTCCATCAACAAATTAAGCCATTTTCTTACATTTAAATTAGGTTTTGATCCAATACAGTTTTCAGCTGGATCTATTGCAAAGGATTCAGTCTTAGTCCATGTCCAAAAATTATGGATTTGGTGCCTCCCTTCTTGCAGTACTAGGAAGCAGGAGTCAGTGTCTGTGAAAACATTTAAAGTATACAGTACAAAGGGACAATGAGTAAAGGGAGGAAAACATATTGTTTCTTTGTAGATCCCTGTTTGGAACTCCCCTTGAGTATGCACAGTAATTATGTGCAGGATATTAGTGAGCTACAGTGATGGGCGAATTTGCCCCGTTTCGCCAAGAATTTTGCGAATTTCCAGCGAAACGGGCAAAAAATTTGCAATTTTGATGCTGGCGTCAAAACAACTATTAGCCATGAATTTGCGCCTGGCGAATAAATTCGCTACACAGATATAGGAAAATAGCTTAATCTGAGGAATTCTGATAGAATCCCTAACACTTTCATGCCCTTTAATATTCATACTACAAAGATTGACTGGGACTCCTAAGAGTTGTGTATGTATTACACTTCTTGTGTTTTCCCGTTTGTACATAAGGCACCACAAAGAGAGATTATTTTTGGGTCCTACCCATGTATTATGTGACTTCTTCCTTTTCTCTGGGACGCATAATTCCTTATTATTGCTTTTTTTTTTTTTAAGATCAGGGTGGTTTTATAGCTTTTTACAGTATAAACATTTTTTTCTTAAACTCTAACAAGAACATAAATATCAATGAAATGATTTCAAGTCAAGTAATGTCTTTACAAAGTTAAACCCCTAATCCACTTAAATAGCACCAAAAAAGGAGAGAAGCCTACTTTCCTTCTGAAATACAAGACAAAACATCAGTTAAATATATAAAATTACTTCTCTAATTCTCTAATCCTCTTCCTGTATTGACCAACGATTTACTGCATTTGCCATGTCTGAAAGTCATATGAATGCTCCTATATTACAAATACACTTTTGCTTAAGTGATAATTAGCACTTTTAAATGTGTTATTTTTGGGCAAAAATTGGAGAATGGAGGAAAAATTCACTTTGCTGAGCTTAATCTATTATGGTTTTAGTACTGCAGTTTAATGTTTACATCATTATTACACCGACATCAGACTTTAACCCTTTAAGTGCCACAGAAGGTAGAATCTACTTTCTGTAGAAAAGTAACTTGAAATGCCACAGAACGTAGATTCTACGTTCTGCAGCACTTCCGGGTTCTGGAGCGGAGGAGCGGCTGTTAAAGTTGCTGGAGACTGTTGCAGACGATCTGGAAGGGCCCCAGGAAGACATCTGTGACGTGATTCCTGTCCCTGTCCTGTGGGGGCAGATTTAGAAAGCTCAGTTTCTACCGAAAAAAACAATGTATAGTTTTCCTAGGTAAACTATAGGTTTCCCCTCAGAAAATGCCCCTAAAGTGAGAGAGCACAAAATGTTTCAAAAACAGCTGGCATTTCGCGTAACCAAAATGTGAAATTCTGCTGGCACTTAAAGTGTTAAAGGAACAGCTCAGTGTAAAAATAAAAACTGGGTAATTAGACTGTGCAAAATAAAAAAAATTCTATTATAGTTAGTTAGCCAAAAATGTAATGTATAAAAGCTGGAGTGACTGGATGTCTAACATAACAGAACAGAACTTCCTCCTTTTAAGCTCTCTAACTCTGAGTTAGTCAGCAACTTTAAGGGCTGCCAAATGGGACATAACTGTTTAGTGAGTTTGCAATTGATCCTTAGCATTCAGCTCAGATTCAAAAGCAAACAGTTATGACTTACGTGAACCCCCCCCCCACCACTCAAGTCTCTGCCTTGGTGGAAACCAAGAGAGTTGCAAAGGAGGAAGTAGTGTTCTGGCTATTATGTAACACATATAGTCACTCCAGCCTTTATGCATTACATATTTGGCAAACAAACTATATTGAAAACATTTTTTATTTTGCACAGCCTATTTATTTACCCAGTTTTTCTTTTTACACTGAACTGTTCCTTTAAAGAGCAACTAAGGAATGAAATATATTTGCCATTACACAAGGAGAGTATGACTTGAGATGGGACGATAAAGGTTATATATCCGCAACCATTTGGAGCTGCACTGAACAGGCAGTGCATTTGCCACTTGGATGTCGGTGTTTGTGTATGTGACAAAAAACGGGCTCCTATATATACATACATACAAAACACCGGCACCTACCACACTTAAGAGGGTTATATGCTACAGGACAAATCACAAATGGCAAGCAATCACAATGAAGTATTTACTGGCTGCAACTTTAAAAGCAAATAAAGGTATGGCATCTGTTATCTTAAGGCTGTGTAGTCGGAGGCAATTTTGGATATCCGGAGTCGCCAAATAATGCACAGACTCCGACTCTGAATAGCTTTAAATTGCAATTAAAAAAGGGTTTAAAAAAATACAAAATATTTCACAGATAATAGTCATTGTAAAGTAATTCTCTGCAGTAAGCTTAAAACCCAGTTTGTAGATGTTTCGCTAGTGTGAAGTCCAGCTGAACTATTATGCAACCTAACATTCATACATTATTTTAATGTGGAGTACACAAGCACTGAAAATAATCAAATCGGATTTATGAAGGAGGATCTGGCAGAAGAAATTCTGTTTCTTTGAATAATACTTTAGTTCATTTTGCATTGATGTAGTGGTTCATAGAATGGCTAACTGTAAGCAACTTTTCTTTATTAATTTATTTAAAAACTACTTTCTTATAACTCTTTTCAGATTTCAGATGAGGGTCACTGACCCCATCTAAAAAACAAATGCTCTGTAAGGCTACACATTTGTTGTTACTCTTCTTTCTATTCAGGCCTCTCCTATTCATATTGCAGTCTCTTATTCGCATCAGTGCATAGTTGCTAGGATAATCTGAACCCTAGCAACCACATTGCTGAAATTGCAAACAGGAAAGTTGCTGACTAAAGAGAGCTGGTGCCAGTAACACCAAAAAAATGAAAGGGTTGTAAAGTAATTAACATATAATATACTATTAACATGCACTGGTAAAAGCTGTATGTTTACATTAGAAAGACTACTATAGTTTACATAATCAAGCTACTTTGTAGCTATGAGGGCAGCCATCGAGGTTACATAGCACGTAACAGATAAGCCCTATCCAATACAATGGTGTTTTATCTGTTTTGCTATGCAACCTGTGCCTTTTCTTTCTTCAAGCTTGAATGGCTGTCCCCATGGATACACAGCATCTTATTTATATAAACTATAATAGTCTTTCTGAACAAACACTAGTTTTACCAGTACAGAACAGTACATTATATTTTGATTACTTTGATATGCTTCCTTTAAAAACAGATGAGTCTGAGTCAGAGGTACCATAAACATATGTACCAACTCCACACCCCTGCGTATCTGGAAACCTGTAATACAGAAAGCTGCAAATTACGGAAATGCCATTGCCTATAGACCATATTTAATCCAAATCAAAAGTTTTTAAAATTATTTCATTTTTCTCTGTTATAATAAAACAGTACCTTGTACTTGTTCCAAACTGGGATATAATTCTTATTGGAAGCAAAACCATCTTATTATGTATATGTAATGTTTACATGATTTCCTAGTAGTCTTTAGGAATGAAGATCCAGATTACCAAAAGATCCATTATCCAGAAAACACCAAGTCCCATACTATCAGCTATGGGTTACTGCACCAGCCACCAGGCCACACTTGTACAGGGGTATAGGAGCCCAAAGATTAGGTATTTCCATTCTCAATGCATCTGGTTCAGACCTGGATATGGTTGGCCTTGTAGTAAAGTTCTGAAAATAACTGTTCAACAATAACGACCCACTGAACACATTTCCCATTCTAAGTGGCAGTTACACCACAAGAAAAATACATAAATTATTTTTATTATAAAACACTAAAGGATCGTTATTCTGTACTCTACCGTCCCCTCCCTAGCCATGTATTTTATGTATGAATAACTTTTATAATGCGCTACTTGGATATGCAACATTGTAACGTTTTACAATATTGAAAAGTACACACAGAGCGGATAATCATTATAAATAAATAAGTAGAGTGAAATTAAACTTCCATGGGGTAAGAGACACAGTAGGAGAGATCCTTCAAACAGATAATGAGCTCTCTATAAACAAGTTCCAAGCTGCAGCCTGTGTCTCACACTTACAGATAAGGAGTTGTTCATTATACCATGTCTTTATTGGTCTCCTTCTCTCAAATGCTCGAACGAAATAAAATTGCAAAATTAAAGTACTTTTAGTTCCAATGTTTACCCTTATGATGACATATGATTAGCTGTTATTTTGATATACTGCATATTTAAAAAGCCACAAGGGAAGTTCAAAGTGCAGAGAAGCATTAAAAAAAAAATCATATTTCATTAAACCTTATTAAATAAGCTTTAAATCTTACCATAAGCAGAAGTAAAAAATTTGACAACACTTTCCCATAATTTAGTATCATGATAAAATTTATTGATGTCATCTTTTATGATCTAAAACTTTCAGTATTCCGGATGATAGCAGTAAGAGGGTACAGAGTTCCACAACAGTTTCAGAACTAGAAAGATGAATGGTATATTTGACTGAAATTATTCCTGCCTTAGGCCCAGATTAATAAAAAAAACACATTCAGAAAGTTAAAGGGGTTGTTCACCTTCAAACACTATTTTAACATCAGCAGAAAAATACTTTTGTCCAATTACTTCCTATTTTCTATTTGTGACCGTTTTCCTAATATTGAAGTGCAAAGTTGCATTTTCACCTTCGAAAGCAACTCTGGGAGGGGGGGTCGCCAATAGTGATGTGGGGGCTGGCCTGATACCCGCAGGACCCACAGAATGTTCAGGTCACGTGCGGTGGACGTCACTGTGGGGCGGGCCTATAAATAGAGGGCAGCAGCGGGCCCAGGTGTGGTTTGGGAGGGATCCTCAAAGCTACTCTCAAAAGATCTGAAAACAAAGATTGTTCAGTATCATGGTTTAGGGGAAGGCTACAAAAAGCTATCTCAGAGGTTTAAATGGTCAGTTTCAACTGTAAAGAATGTAATCAGGAAATGGAAGGCCACAGGCACAGTTGCTGTAAAACCCAGGTCTGGCAGGCCAAGAAAAATACAAGAGCGGCATATGGGGAGGATTGTGAGAATGGTTACAGACAACCCAAAGATCACCTCCAAAGACCTGCAAGAGCATCTTGCTGCAGATGATGTATCTGTACATCGTTCTACAATTCAGCGCAATTTGCGCAAAGAACATCTGTATGGCAGGGTGATGAGAAAGAAGAGTCACTTGTTGTATGCAAAAGCTCATTTAGACAAGCCACAGTCTTTTTGGAAGTGCTCCGTGGTGCTCACTGGTATAACCCCAGGCCGGTGCAGTTTTCTGCTAATAGGCGCACCGGCCCAGGGGTTTTAGATAAGTAAATACATTTACTTGGGGGTTCCTAACATTTGGCACCCCAAGTGCTACAAGCCTTTCCTTCTCCTTTAAGGAGCCAGACTAGCTCCGGTAGTTAGTTTCGCGACTTAAAAATTGACAGTTAGCTCTGAAATTCATTTTAATTTTTGTAGTTCTAGTGATGAAGCGGATGAGACAAGTCATAGGCGCCAAATATAACTAGAGTGATAGAAACGTTGCAGGTACAAACTACATGTATTGAACACAACACGACTGTCGGATGTGAATGCCTTCATCAGACAGTCGTGTTGTGTGTAGTTTGCACCTGCGATGTTTCTATCACTCTCATTATATTCGGCACATCAGACTTGTCGCATCCGTTTCGTTGTGGGCGACGCATTCCACCCAACGTCCCATGGAGTTCAGCCCAAAGAATATTAACCATACACTCAAGTGCCCTTTCACTATATCCCTGTATACAAACTACATATGGATAACCTATAGCAGTTTTGGTAATTGTAAGTTCTTACTGGCTTACTACATCTGCTGTTTCAGTCTGACAGCACCCAAACAAATGTTTTATGTTTAATGGAACATGAGGCTGTTTAAAGAAGGTTGTATCATTGTGGGCAGGGGGGAAGACCACGTTACAAATCGCCCATCCATTAGCTTTGAATTGAAAGCAACTAGTGCAGTCAAATAAAGAATATTAGTTCTTAAAGGAGAATTCAACCCTAACATTAAAAAAAACCCTACCCTACATAGACCCCCCAGCCTAAGTGTTACCCCGGGCAAATGCCCCTAATGTTTTACTTACCCCTCGATGCAGATTCAGGCATGAGAGTTCACGGGTGCCATCTTCAGCCGAACGAGACCGGCGCACCAACTGCGCATGCGCCACCGGTGTCATTCTGAAGAGAAGAAGATGTCGCCCCTGAACTCAGATGCCTGAATCTGCACCGACGGGTAACTAAAACATATGGGCCATTTGCCCGGGGTAACACAGGCTGGGGGAAGGAGGGGTCTATGTAGGGTTTATTAACGTTAGGGGTGAATTCTCCTTTAAAAAAAATGTACATTTACACTAAAATGTACCACTCTGTGACAGCCCCCTACAAGTAGTAGGTGTTCAGTGTCTTAGTTAACGTTAAACGTTTATGACACAATTTACAGTTTCCACTTATTTCAATTATTATTATTTGCATGATGCCAATATGTTCAGCAGCACTGTACAGAGAATACACCCATAGCATTATAAAAATGACAACACATCAAGCCAGTAACAACTCCTAGCATAGTGAAACAAATGAAATAAGGATGATGCTTATACCCATACAAACCAGCACAACTGAAGCCTTAAAGGGGAATTATCACAAAAATTTAATATAAGCTTTGTCATACTGAAACAAGAAACTTTCTAAAAAAAAAAAAAAAAAATCAATCAAATATTCTGCGTCGTTTCTGAAATAATCAAGTTAATCGTCACTATACCTCTCTCGGCATCTGTTTCTCTTCATTCTCTCTTCATGCAGCAGTTGGGTGTCAGATAATCATTGACAGTTAGATCCAATATATCTTAAGGGGGGCTCCTTTTGCCTAGAAGCTGTATTAGAGCTCACCCTATTAAAATCACCAGACATCAGGTCTCTCTACGTGCAGGATTTGTGCAAAAGGCAGTTATTTTGTTAGATTTTGTATTGGAATCAGTTATTTGAGTGAGCTGTAATACATCTGCTAGGAAAGGGACCCCCCCCCATAAGACATATTAGAGAAAATGAAGAGAAACAGAGAGAGGGGTAGTGAAGATAAACTTGATTATTTCAAAAACGACACAGATTATTTAATTGATTGTATTTAGAAAGTTTCTAATTTCAGCATGATGAAGTTTAGATTAAATGATGATTTTTGCAATAGTACTTCTCACCGGGAGGGGCAAGTATGAGGCACCCAAACAATGTCCCCCCACCTACTACTGTGCCAAAAGGACTGTTTCAGCACAGCAGCCACTTGCCAACTAATGCCGCCCATATACATGGAACCAAATCTGTCCGTTCAAGAAAGAACCACAACACAAGAGACACGACAACGCACAGAGATGGGCATGTTTACTAACATTGGAGATAAATATCTGGAGAGATTTCTGGAGATGTTGCCCATGGCAACCAATCAGCAATTCGATTTAAACAGCCATCTAGAAGTTAGAAAACAAAAGCAAAGATCTGAATGGTTGTTATGGACATCTCCTGAAACGTCTCCAGATATTTATCTCCAATGTTAGTAAACATGCCCTTGAGTTTCTATGAGAGAACTCACAGCACTGCTACAGTGCAGAGAGTGAGACAGAAAGATCTCAAGGAGGATGCTGGAAGTAGTGGCTTGAAGCGGAAAACTGCGTACTTAATATAGCAATGTCCCCATCCCCCAATCCGGCGTGACGCCTCCCAAACACAGAATGGTTTGACCCCGTTGTTACAGAGAGTGACACCCGCCGGCTGGCTGCTTACCCGACACGCTGCAGTCCGCACACACCTCTGGGCTCCTCAGCCGCTTGGACATGGTAGCGGCAGCCCCGGGGAGCGCCCCTGGGAAAGTCTCTCGCAACAACGAAGCCAATTGGTGAGCAAGCAGTATAGCGAGCAGTATAACGAGCACAAAAAGAAGGGACGCCGATTTCTGGGCACAAAGCGCCGTAGAAGCGCTAAATAAATCCGATGTAAGGAGCTAACCCAGCCCGAACTGAAAGACTCCGACTGACTATACGGACAGGTCACGCCCACATAACCCTGCCAAGCGCAGCACGCTCACACTGTGATACACCCCGCCCACACAGGCCGCTCCCGCTAAACCTGGCATCTCCAGTCTTGAACTTGCCCCGCCCACAGACCTCAGACAAACCCTGCCCTCTCGCTGCTGATAAACTCGCGTTTTCTCCGCCCGCGTCTGTCTTGGTCGCGCCTTCAAATGAAAGGTGTTTCTTTTAGTATGTTATGGAATGGCAAATTCAAAGCAACTTTTCAGTTGGTTTTCATTATTTATTTTTTATATTTTTATAGTTATTTGCCTTTTTCTTCTGACTCTTTGAAGCTTTCGAATGGGCGTCGCTGACCCCTTCTAAAAAGTGAATGCTCTGGAAGGCTACACTAGTATTGTTATTTCTACTTTTTATTGCTGAGCTTTCTGTTCAGCCCCTCGCCTATTCATATTCCAGTTTCTTATTCCTAGCGGTGCATGGTTGCTAGGGTAGTTTGGACCCTGGTTACCAGATTGCTTTAAATGAAAACTGGAGAGCTGCTGAATAAAAAGCAAATAACTTAAAACCCTTCAATAATAAAAAATGAAAACCAATTGCAAAGAGCACAGCTAGCAGGTGCCGGACCGGACAGGTTACCTAGGGCGCCTGGCCGGCATGGCCCGGCCCTGGCTGGGGGGCAAGCACGGATTTGCGGCAAGGCCGCATAGGCCCGGGCCTAGGGCGGCAAAAAAATAGGGGCGGCATGCCGCCCAGCCGCATTATGGGGACGTGTGCGTCCCCACGCAATTACAGCAGCTGCGCCGGCGTTTTTTCGCGGAGGTGAGGTGGGCGCTCGGACCGCGCGGCCGCCTGGTCGGACCGCGCGGCCTAGGGGCGCCCGACATTGAAATCCGGCGCTGTGGGGGGGAGGAGGTAGAGGGTCTATGTAGGGTAGGGGTTTTTTTTTATTAAGGGTTTGTTTCTCCTTTAAATTGAACTTTATTATTTCACTACTGATATTAATGGGCTTTAGTGGGGTTTCAAGACCTTTTATAACTGGCCCACAGCTGCAGTCGCGGGACTGGGGGTGGCTTTGAGGGGAACAATTGCGGGGGCAGCAAAGACTTGATACGGACACGTTCCTATGATTTTTATAGGAACATGACGGTATCGATTTAAGACACAATCCCAATATAAAAGGGGTCCAATTTCTTCAAAACACTTATAGGATACAGTATCTCTTTGTGGAGAATGTCCTCCTGACACCCATGCATCCATTCACATCTCTCCAGATCTACAATAAACCCTTCAGGAACTTGCCACCCTCTTAAGCTATAGCATTAGTGAACATAAAACTGAGGCCATCCCCTTATATTTACCATAACACATGCGCAAACCCTTGAACTGACTTTACATTACACTTGTAGAATAGAATCTTCTAAGTACTTAGGAGTTCATATGATCAAAACTTATGAAGGCCTCTATAACAGCAATTTCTCACCCTTACTGCAATTAAATCAGACCTAGTCAAACGTACTCAAGACATCCTAGCATGGTTTGGGAGAATGTCGTTGATAAAGATGAATGTACTACCACATCTGTTATCGTGTTTTATCTGTTTGAAACATTCCCTATCCTCGTACCCACTAAAATTCTGCAATATACCTAAAACTATAATCACCAAATTTATTTGGGCACACTGTAAACATAGAATAGCTAAAGAGGTGCAGCTTATGAGATCATCAAGGGGTGTCTCTGTTCCAGACATCAATATTACTGTGCTGATACATTAAATAGCTTTAAGACTGATACATTAGATAGCATTAAGAAGGGGTTAGATGGCTTTTTAGCAAGGGAGGGAATACAGGATCATGAGAGATAGCTCATAGTACAAGTTGATCCAGGGACTAGTCAGATTGCCATCTTGGAGTCGGGAAGGATTTTTTGTCCCCCTCTGAGGCATATTGGAGAGGCTTCAAATGGGTACTTGCCTTCCTCTGGATCAACTAGTGGTTAGGCAGGTTATATATAGACTTAAAATGTTGAACTTGATGGACGTGTCTTTTTTTCCAACCTAACTTACTATGTATTGCTAAGCATGCCACCTCAGGTAGATAGTCCACAGCACTAGCTATAGCAAATTACCAGTGAAGGGAACTTGCCCTTTACACACAGACTTTACCAGAATGTATAGAAATAAGTGCAAATAATCCTCCAACTCAAGCCTGGACTGGCCATTGGGCTGTTTGAGCAAATGTCCGGTGGGCCTCTCCATATATGGGCCAGGGAAGTTGAGAGAAAGCGGAACGGGAGCCAAAGCTACGGTCTCCTAGGAGGAAGACTGCCTGCCAAATTTTACATGTAACTTTTCACTGAACACCAATGTTTTGTTTTTTAATCCCGGAAAATTGGCTCTGCTAGCACAGAGAGCACAATTGCACTTCTCTGTGCTAGCATCCCGGCCCTCCGGCGCCAAAAAGGTGAGCGAGGGAGGGCAGAGGAGCAAAGGGGCCAGGATTGCCCCCTGCAAGGCACGCCCTAACATTATCCCCTACTGGGAGATCCTGAGGGTTCTCCTACAGAAGGTCTTCCTCCATACCAATATATACCAAGGGAACCCTGGACTTTTGTCCTTGGGAAATTCATACACAAAGGCTGCCAGGAAACTGATGAACCATATTCTGCGGTGGTCAGATTACTCTGTTAAAAAATGGAAACATTGTGGCTTATTCAGACAAGGCACTGCAGAATAAAATAGAAGAGGTAAAAATGATGAAACACCTGTCATACTAGCATAATGGAACAATGCATAAATGTGATGAGATATAGAGTAACTGGGTTTATAATACTTCCCTAATGGGTGACATGTTCATAGGTCGAACTAGGATGTAACATATTACCAAACCCTCCTCTTCACATTTCCTATACAGAATGTACAGAATCCATGCGACTGAACTGTACAACATTGCATCTCTTTGTCATATATGTAAATTGTTGTACAAGTAAAAAATTTTATCCATTGGTGCGTGTGGCTCAGAGGGGCGAAGCGAAGTGGCTAACGCTAGGGAAAATTGCCAGTGTGACATCATTTTGCCACTTTCGCCGATTTACGGTCCCTGGCGTAAATTCGTTAGCGAAGTAGACAGACTCTAGTGGTACTTCGCACCCTTATGCCAGACGAAGTTGCGTTCTGGCGAAGGGACGTAACTACGCTAATTCACTAAGTTGCGGATTTTACTGAACGTTACCTTTTGCGCCTGACTTTGCTTTGCCAGCTCAGACCAGGTGAAGTGCAATAGAGTAGATAGGAGTTTATCTAAAAATAGTTTAAATTTTTTTCTAAGTCCCAAAAAACCGCTGGCGTTTTTTACTTTTTACGGGGTGATAGGCTGAAAAAGATCAAAGACGTTTTTGGGGGTAACCTCCTTCCCCCTTCCATTTGGCACCTAATCTTTACATGTGTAGGGCAATATAAGAACTCTATTTAATTTTATTACGTTTCCCTGGTCTTGTGTAGTGTAATGTAGTTGCTGACGCATACACGTCTAACTGCACGCCGTATGATAATTAGGCATCACTAGCCTAACTTCGGACTGATTATCGCAAGCTCAACTTCGCAACGTTCGGTAACCTGTGCACAACTTCAGATCTTCGCGAATTTGCGCAGCCCTGGCGAAACTACGCCTGGCGAAGCCGTCGCTAACGCATTTTCGGTGCTTAGTGAATTTGCCCCATATACTTGCTATATTAGATGTGTGCTGCTGTTTTCTTCCATACTCTTATATTCTTACATACAGTCTTTCCGTTCTTTTGAAAATCATTCGTCCTTCTAAATGCGCATTGAGAACCGAGTCATTTCATTGGGCCTCCACGCGCATTCGCAGGAACGTCACCGGGTCCCCGCATTTGGCCACGCCCACTATTTTCGGCGCTACGCTTTCTTTTGCCGCAATTTTTGTTGTTTCGATGTTGCGGCAAGTCTTCGGTTTCGAATTAGAATCTAATCCGCTGCTACAGATTTGTATTGAGTATACGTTTTGGATTTTCATCCAGCATTCCTGTCCAGTTGTGCAGCCTAAACATGGGCTATACCATCAAACATCATAGGGGTTTTCGTTGCCAATGCTGTATGTTTAAGAGCATTATACTGTAGTTCTACTATCGTAAATATTTTACCTGGCGTTAGTTAATTTTGCTATGTTCGCCTCTACGATACAGTATTGCTTATATACATCGGCGTTCACAGTCACGCGCCTTTAAATCTGTGAAAAAATACCTATCGTATTAGTACGTGTTTCTGCAAGCCATGGAATGTACCAACTGCCGCTTTAGTTAGGGTAGCACTGATTCATATGCAATACTACAGTCCGGGTTAGGGAATATGATTACGCGTCGCTCACGGACAAAACCCAATACAGAGTTGTGCTTTTAGCATAGTTAAAGCGTTCGGCACTGTTGCTGCCGCTGACTGGATTTGGCCATGACAAATGTATTGTGGCGACCCCTGTTACTAACGATTGGGAGTTTCCAGTCACTTCCCTGTTTTGAAAAGTTGGTAGCCCCAAGTGCCGAGAGTCGGGGCGGCCTGAGCAGTCAATACAAGAAAGCCGGCTAAGGCCGCGAGGTGGTGGCGGAGTAGGAAGATGAGCTCCACGGAGGAGCCTTCTAGTGACTTCCCTCTCCATGCTCTGGTATGGAGCAATGACTACCGGAAACTGGAGAGCGAGCTGCAGGGAAAGGTAAAAAAATACATCCGCGGGCACTCCTTTTTCCTTACCGTGGGAACGCATCCGCACTCAGGGACAGCTCCATTGTATGAGGCACAGATAAGCAACCTGCCATCCTATTCGTTTATGCCCCGCCGCTGCTTTCATGAATAGCTGCAAGGTGACAGGTTGCTCTACGTAGGGAATTTTTAGATCAGGGATCTTTATTTCCTTTTTCATTTTGCTGTCGATGTTGTACTATATTTCCCAGCTGTGAGGGAATACAGAGATCAATATATGGCCTATGTTTATTATGTGTATTCTCATTTTATGTCAAGCGAACACTATGCTGCATGAATGTGTATATATAATATATATATAGTGAATAAAGTACCCCCTCTTGTATAATATAAGGATATTATAAGTTACCGAGGAGTTTCATGACCATATAAAACACGAAGCCAATGGCCGGGTGTTTTTAAACAGGTCATGGAACTCCGAGGTAACTTCTAATATCCTCATACTTTGCAACAGGGGGTACTTTATTTATTATAATACACAAGTTTCAGTGAGTCATGTGACAGAAATGACATCAGAACTCACCGTTTATAACTGATGACATCAGAACTCACCTTTTATAAGGATATCATTTACAAGTTATTCATGGCCTTTGTGTACTATATAGATAGATAGATAGATAGATATAGTGAATAAAGTACCCCCTCTTGTAAAATATAGGGATATTATAAGTTACCGAGGAGTTTCATGACCATATAAAAACACGAGGCCGAAGGCCGAGTGTTTTTATACAGGTCATGGAACTCCGAGGTAACTTCTAATATCCTCATATTTTACAACTGGGGGTACTTTATTTATTATAATACACAAATTTCAATGAGTCATGTGACAGAAATGACATCAGAACTCACCGTTTATAACTGATGACATCAGAACTCACCGTTTATAAGGATATAATTTACAGGATATTCATGGCTTTTGTGTATTATATATAGATATACACTTCAAATTCGGAATGAATCATCCCAGGACCAGCACTTCCCTTTGTGAAATCGTTAGCTTTTATTTAGATACACATATTAGTGTCCCAACGTTTCGGTCCTTATTAGGATCCTTGATAAAGATCCTAATAAGGACCAAAACGTTGCCAAAACAGCTGCCTTTAGTGAAGCAGTTAAAGAGTCGGCGACCCCCCTCCCAGAGTTGCTTTATATGGTGAAAAATTAAACTTTATTCCTGGTGATCTATCTGAAACAAACTGAACTGAAAAAAGTGTTTGAAGGTGAACAGCCCCTTTAAAGGGGACCTGTCACCCGAAAAAAAATATTCCAAATCCTATTTTATCACATTAGTCAAGTAAAATGAACTTCAATTACACTATATACATTATTTGAAGCTTGTTTTCGTCGATCTGGGAATTCACAATTATTGGATTATTGATGTCCATCCCCATGCACTGGTTACACAATTAGAGAGTAAAGAGAGGGGGAATGTGGGGAGTGCAGTGACCTCTAGTAAGTGCTGAATGAAAAGTAAAAGTAATTGGCGGCTCCGCCTCTATGCCTAAGGAATAGAGGTGTTTTTTCAAGGTGAAAAATTAAACTTTACTCTTCAGTATTAGAAAAAAACGATCACAAATAGAAAATAGAAAGTCATTGCAAAATTAAAACCCGGAAATTTGGCTCTGAAAGTTACAAGAGGGGTCTTTTTGCAGCCCCTTGTAAGTGGTCACTCACTGCCACCCGAGGCAAGGTTCTCATCTTGCCTCGAGGCAGGAGCGGCCCTGTTAGTGTCATATAAGTGCACCTATTCTTCGTAGTTTTTCAGATAGTCTTTATTATTAGGGTGTCTAGCCTGCAAATCTGTTTGTCAGTGTTACTGACCTTAGTAAACAAAAATCACTGAACAGTGAGGCTTAAAGGAAAACTATACCCCCTGAACAATGTAGGTCTCTAAAAATATACTGCATAAAACAGATTCATAGAAATAAACAATTTTCATAATATACTTTTTTAGTAATATGTGCCATTGGGTAATCATAAATAGAAAATTGCCATTTAAAAAAAATAAGGACTGCCCTCTTGGATTCACAGTGCACACAAACAAACCAAACAAACCATACATGTTAGGTCACATGAGCTAATTAACATACAGAGTTCTGTCTTTTGCTTCCACTCTTTCCTGTTACAGTTAGAGCTCCAGTATTTCTGGTCAGGTGATCTCTGAGGCAGCACAGAGAATATCAAATGTTGGTTCAAGGCAAGAGATGTAAAAGGACAATATTTACTTAAATATATACTAGTTTGGTAAGATTCTTTAATATGCTATTTAATTTGATATAAACGATCTGTTGCTTTAGTATTCATTTTGGGGGTATAGTTTACCTTTAAATTGGATATGCTTTTAGTGCTTGACTTTCTTTTCAGACCATCTCCTATTCATAGAGTTTTTCAACTGCTAACTTCTTATCGATTGCTGGAGTAAATAAGCTCTACCAGCCATTACGATTGTGTTGTAAACTGTAAAGTTTTATTCTGCTATTGTATCGAGATATCACTGTTGGAATATGCTTGGCACAGGACTATACAAGTAACTACTGAATGTCTCTGTTACTGTTACAACTTGTGAGTTTCTAATTAATGAAAATGTCACATGTAGCTGGTTGGAGGATACTGGGACTTTTAGCTTTGCAACAGGTTAAGCTCTGAGGTTTGCATATCCCTGATCCTAAACTGTAAGGCCAGTGGCACACTGTGTGTGTTCAGGGTGACTCCTGGCATTTTCAGGAACCTGGCGGCGCTGAATATCCCTACAAGGTTTCAGTTATAGGTAAACATTGGTGGAAACAAAAGCAAACATGGGTTAATAGAGCTAGAACAAACTTGTAGCACAGTTCACACTGGAAAGAAGGGTTTCAGTAGATAATTCACCTTTAAATGGAAAAAGATCTGTCTATATATCATATTATAGGCTATTAGTCTTTTTCATTCCCTGCCTGTAACCTCTGATTCATTCTCCATCTGACAGCCATTGCTTATTTATGTACAGGGAAAATAGGACCTGTTATCTAGAATGCATCTAGTTCCCCCCCCCCCTTCAAGTTGCTGACTAGCTCAGAGTTATAGAACTGAAAAGCAGGAAGTAGTGTTCTGGCTATTATGTTAAATATCCAGTCATTCTAGCCTTTATACATTACATTTTTGCCTAATTAACTATAGTAGAAATTTTTTTTATTGTGCACAGCCTATCTATTTACTATTTTATTTTCACACTGAACTGTTCCTTTAAGTATATTAGAAAATCATGTAAGCATGAAATACGGAACAGGCTGGTTTTGATTTTAATAAGGATTAATTATATTTTGGTTTGGATCAATTACAAGGTACTGTTTTATTATTACAGAGAAAAAGGAAATAATTCTTAAAAATATTATTTATTTGGATAAAATGGAGTCTATGGGAGATGGCCTTTACGTAATTCTGGATAACCGATCCCATACCTGTACTCACACCTAACATCACTGGAGTGGGGTGAGTGTAGGCATATAATTAAAGGAGAAATAAAGCTTTTTTTTTTTTTTTTTTTACTTGGGGGTGCCAAAAGTTGGTGGGTTAGGCAGGCATGGGTTGACTTTTTTGTCGACCCACACATCACTAGTATGATGGCTCTTTCCCTTTAATGTCCCATAGACTCCATTTTATACAAATAATACAAATTTTACAACTATTTCCTTACCTTGTACTTGATCCAAACTAAAATATAATTTTCAGTGTTCTCAATCATTGTCTTGGAAGCTGTTTTCCCAGTTAGATATTTGGTCATTGAATTTCCTGTTTACATTATTTTATGCCAAATAATAAGTTCATCAGTGTGGGAAAAGCAGTTTTGAAAACATGTCTGCATGTGTTTTATAAGCTACTTCATAAACCACAATCTGTTGTGTCTTGGTTACACCGCTGTAACCTGTTATTGTTTAAAAATTGAAGAAAGCTCCAACCATTTAAACGTAAATAAAAATAGGTTATTACTCTGCTGCTACTTTTTATTATGTTCACTTCTTATTTATTCAGTTAATTTTCAATGTGTGGCAAGCATGTCAAACTGAATCACAATTACATTCCCTGTTGCTCGAGCTGAGGATCTTGGGAATTGAATCCGTTCTCTCTCTGTGCTTTGACAAATGATCAAAGGATTCCTATCAGAGTGCAGGGACCTACTATGTATTTGTGTCTGTACCTCCTTTTAAAAAATATACAAGTTAAATCTTACCATTTTTTCAAACTTATTTTTATGGAATTATACACAGGACATAGAACAGCTGGATCCACGAGGTCGGACACCATTACACCTGGCAGTCTCTTTAGGTCATTTAGAAACTGCAAGAATTCTTTTGAGGCACAAAGCTGATGTCACCAAAGAGAACCGCGATGGGTGGACAGGTATACTAGTATACTAGATATATTAGAGTAGTTCCCTTTGCATATATGGCATGCTGGTTAAATGTATCAAATGGATCACAGTGTTTATTACACCAGAAGCCCATTATAATCAGTGAGTAGTCCTCCACTACTGTGGAGAAAAAGTGCTGCAAACTTTTTCATGCCCCCCCCATGTAGTTGGAGCCTGGAATTTTGTGATTGGAATGCTATTTGGATTTGGGTAACACATTGTGTTTTTTGCAGTTCTTCATGAGGCAGTAAGCACTGGAGATCCAGAAATGGTCCAGATGGTCCTACAGTATCGGGAATTCCATAAGGCTTCCACAGCACTTGGAGGAGTCCCTGAGCTGTTAAAAAAAACTTTGGAGGTGGGTATAAGCTGGAGTGTTTGTGATTATATTCAGTTGTCTGTGCTATGGCACCCTGCATTTCTGTTGAGATGCTGGCCTTATGTTGTGGCTCCTGCCTATAGGAGACCCAGTATGTAGATGCATGCAGATGGGGCCCTGTGTTGTGCAAGTGTAGAAGAGGCCTAACAGTGCTAGTGTTTTCACGTAGATGCAATCCCAAATGAGTTTATTTACAGTTGCTCAAGTGTGTATCATCCAGAATGGCTTTGTGCTATTGCTCATCAGTTTCAATTTGGCCATGTGTGTTCAGCAGATGAAGATCCCACTGCTTTGCATTATCCACTGACTTTGTCAGAGGCTATAAAGGAAAATTAAAAATAAGTAGATCGTTGATTATGTAGTTGTTTAAATCAGTTAGGCTAAGCTAAGGCATCTTCCTATTTATGACATTGAAATGGAGACATCTGTACAAATTAGAGGCGTAAATACAGAGGAAGCAGACCCTGCTTGAATTTCTTTTCATAGGCAATGGTAGAACATTTGGGGCATGCAAGTGCAGATAAAACTGGCAGGAAAATGCCCCAGAAATCGTGTGTCAGATAAAATCCTACAAGCTATAAGTGATCATGCATTGCACAGCTAGTGACTATAGGTCTATTATACCTGTGCTTTCCTAGCACTTTCTTTGTGCATTTAAAATGTGTCTAATACTTTATGTTGTCGATTGTATCAGTCTGTTAATTTATAAAGTAAAGCACTTTACAATAAACCTTTTTTCATGTTGCCAAAAATACACACTGCATGGTGGAAAACACAATAATTGAAATCATTTTTACTTTCAGAAGAAAATCTATGTTGAAATTTGAAACATATAGTTACATTTAGGGAAGGGATCCCTAACCATTTTTTTACTAATGATCCACATTCAAATGTAAAAAGTGTTGGGGAGAAACACAAGCATGCAAAAAGTTCATGGGTGTACGGTACCAAAAAGCCCCTACAGGAGGCTGTGTTTGTCAGTACACCTGGTTTTTATGCAGCCATAACTTGCCTCCAAGCCAGGAATTCAAGAAAGAAGCGCCTGCTTTGAGGCCACTGGGTTGGTGAGCAACTTGTTGCTCACGAGCATCTGGTTGGGAAACACTGATTTAGGGTAATGGCACTTCAGATGATTTCCAGCGGGCAACTAATCACTACGCGTACCATGCCCTAGGGTTTACAGATTTATGGGCATTATAGCCAATTCTGTACTCATTGCCTAGGCTGTGTAAATCCCTTTGAGCACTTTGAGTGTCTTACTGTCAGAATTAGCAAGATGGGTGTAACAGGGGCAAATATCTTTTGTGGCTTACCTGTTAACCCTTGAAGTACTACCAACCTTTTTGTTTTGGTGAACCTTTGAGGGAAGCACATCAGTCAGAGAGTTGTAGTACAATCACGTTCTCTTTATTGTTAAGCAACAGCACATTGACAGGGCTCAGTCTCCCGGCTTTTTGCAGAACATTGCCCGTAACTGCACACTGACAGGGACACACACGCTTGCAGGCACCCCTCCTGGGTCCTGGCCGGCTCAAATCCAGATCTAGCCTTTCCTCTTAAACCCTGGCTGGTGGAATTACCGATGGGAACACTATGCCCACTCACTCCTAGTTGGGGCCATAGCTGCCCATGCTAGTTACCTCTCTAACTAACACTTCCTAGAGTGTACTATTACACCACTAGGTCTCACACTACCTAGGCTCATTACTTTTTCCACAAGATGACTCTACTGCTGCAGAGCCCACTGCTCGCGTTTCTGCCCATGACGCATCTGTAAAAATCACTTCCTGAAACCTTCCCTTATATAACCTACTATTCTCCACCCACTGGAGACTTTCCCTTACAACTGTTATTCTTTAGCTCTCCCTAGTGGTCAACCTAAATATATGTATTAAACATTGCTTAAACATTTATATTAAACCATTAACATTTTATCCTATTACATGGGCATACCTCCCAACATTTTGGAAGTAAAAAGAGGGACAAAAAATTTTTTCCGCACGTAGCGCAGCAATTTTTTGGACCACACCCCTTTCTGTGGCCACACCCCCTAATTACCATGTTTGTTTTACAAAATTTGGCAGGTTATGAAAGTTTGAAAATATTTCTACTTATCTAAACTGTCTTTTTGTGTCTCAAAATTGTTACAAATTATCTTATTTGCACCTGTGGCTGTTCTGGGCTCTCTGCTAAAAGCCAATTAAGTGAGAAACTTTGTTTCTTTTTCTGGCTGTTCAGTGCAGAGAAAAGAGGGACTTTCCAGTACAAATGAGGGACTGCGGGTTGAGCTGTCAAAAGAGGGACTGTCCCTCCGAAAAAGGGACAGTTGGGCGCTATATGGGTTCATATAGAGCTGTGGAATTGTGATTGAAATGTTGCCATTTTGGTATGTAATGTTTTGGAGTACGGAAGGTCTACTGTTATATATTAACAGGTAAACTAAAAAAAACATAAGGGGAGATTTGTCACCTGTGCTCAATATTTGGTACCCCGTCTTTAAGCTGAATCACTGTGATTAAAGTAATTTACTTGTGGTGATTACAAGGTAAGTGAATGGCAAGGCATTTTAGGGGAGTTTTGTCTCCTGTGTGTTTTATTTTCAACTTGGGTGACGACTCCCTTTTTTTCTTAAAGGAGAATTCAACCTGTGGGGAAAAAAACCCATACCCCCTCCCCAGGTAGTTAGCCTGGGGGGAGGGGGGGTCTACCCTGGTGGGGGGGTACGGGTTTTTTCCCCACAGGTTGAATTCTCCTTTAAAGATGCTGCACTAATGGTTCTGCTCCCGGCATTTGTTTAGCATTGGCTGACTCTTATTTCATGCAAATATACCTCCGTACACTGATGTTGGGTTAGCAATTAAAATTCCACATTGAAGAAATGTGGACTTTACTTTGAATTGGAACACTGGTTTTTGTTCATATATTATGAATACAACGTAGTAACGATCCCTTTTTACCGTAGTCAACTTTTACTTTTGTTTCACCATGATGAGCTTTGATTAGTTTCTATCTTCAGATGGGCTTTATTGCTGAAGTAAATGATTTTCCATGGTCTCTTTATGCTTAATTCCTCTGAGGATTGCTTTTATTCAGCATATTACAATTATCTTTGTGTAGGACATGAAACTAGAGGTGTTTATACTATCCTTGTTGAACTCCACTCCCAATCGATATGTTTGTGTAATAATGTGCAGGTTATATTCAACCTTATCAGATATAAACTATAAAGATCAGCATTACATG
Organism: Xenopus laevis; assembly: GCF_017654675.1. Classification (NCBI taxonomy): domain Eukaryota; kingdom Metazoa; phylum Chordata; class Amphibia; order Anura; family Pipidae; genus Xenopus; species Xenopus laevis. The sequence continues at coordinate 136,149,212 of NC_054372.1, forward strand.
TTATTCTAAAATGAATACAATATATGTGACTGGCTGAAATTAGCTCTGATATATATTTTATAAATGTTCAGGTGCCTATATGTTCTCTTTTGCAGTTTTACAGCTGAGGTTCAGCTTTCCATAAGGGTTATTTAAGATATCTTTATTTGAAGACCCTTAATTTATTTATTTATTTTTTAAAGGCATCTGATTTTTATGTCGAAATGAAGTGGGAATTTACTAGCTGGGGTAAGTCTGAATTAGTTTATAAATTATGCTAATGTAGGGATTGTAATGTGTTACCGATATTTATTATTAAAAATATTATTGAAAGTGTATTCTAAATTGATAATATAGTTAAAGGGATGGTTCACCTTTAAGCATATGTAATAGAATTGTCAATTCTAAGCAACTTTTCAATTGGTCTTCATTATCTATTTCTTTATTGTTTTCTAATAATTTGCCTTATAATTCTAACTCTTTCCAGTGTTCAAATGGGGGCCACTGACCGCCATCTAAAAATCAAATGCTCTGTAAGGCTACTGTAAGGCTACAAATATATTTTTATTGCTACTTTTTATTACTCATATTTCTATTCAGGCTCTCTCCAATTCATATTGCAGTCTCCTATGCAAATCAGTGCTTGGTTGTTAGGGTAATTTGGACCCTAGCAACCACATTGCTGAAATAGCAAACTGGAGAGCTGCTGAAGAAAACGATAAATAACTCAAAAAACACAGATAATAGAAAAATGAAAACCCAATTGCAAATTCTCATAATATCAAACTCTACATCATACTAAAAGTTAATTCAAAGGTGAACAGTCCCTTTAAGGGTAATTTGTGTCTTGCTAGTACACCATACTATTCCTTTTCTAGATATGTTAAACTATAGTATAAGGCAAACATTTCTGGACACCTTCCTCTCCAAAATCTAATTTTAAATTCTGAATGGCCTCCTGCTCACATTTTCCCTTTCAAGCAAATAAACATTCTAATCTTAAAACAGAGTATTTGTTGTCAGTTTGATTGCAGCTGACTGCATTTTCAACTAACATGTTTTTATTCAGGATAGGTATGAGCTCTGTTATCCAGAATTCTTGGGACCTGGGTTTTTTTGCTGAATAATGGATGTGTCTGTAATTAGGTCTACTAGAAAATAATGTAAACATTAAATATACCAAACAATCTGGTTTTGCTTCCACTAAGGACTAATTATATCTTCATTTGAATCAATTACAAGGTACTTTTTTATTATAACAGAGAAAAAGGAAATCATTTTTTAAAATTTGGATAATTTTATTTTACTGGAGTCTATGGGTTTCCAGATAACAGATCCCACACCTGTATATGCTTAGTTCCTAACACAATGTATCAGTGCTTTTGTTCATGTTCTTTCATTTTTCAATCTGCAGTCCCGCTGCTATCTAGAGTATGTCCAAGTGATGTATGCAGGATATGGAAAAGTGGTGCTAAACTTCGAGTTGATGCCACTCTTTTAGGATTTGAGAATATGAACTGGATCCGAGGGAAACATAGCTTCATATTTAAAGAGGAAGGTAAGATGTGCCATGTTTTCTGCTTATTGGTGTGGCTCAATTTTCACATCTTACATCATTCCTATACAAGTGAAATATCACGCTTATTTATGTGAAGGGGTATAAATAGAACAACTTTGAAAAGTTATGTTTCATAATGAGGAATTGTGATACGTTGGATACATTTGGAAACAACAGAGACTTTGTCTTTAATATTTTTTTTATTTCCTGATGTGTTTGATGGGTTCAGGTTCAGTGCTTTTCAGCTTGTAGGCAATGCTACTACTACTGGGCAATGCCTGGAAGATCGAGATTTTTAACTCTACTGATATAATATTACTATTTCTGCAGAAATAAGCCCTGCGGCTGGAAATAATTCATGCTAAAATTGGCCTACATTTTCCACTAAAATGCCAAACTGTTATGTGTTTCTTAACAATAATGTGCCCTAAAGCAAACTTTTCTGTTTGTGTTGTCATTGTTAAACCTTATTGTTAGACATGTCTTTTAAAGGGGAAATGGTTCCTATTACTGATTATTATTAGGAGCTTTCTGGATAACGGGTTTCCGGATATCGAATCCCATACCTGTAATAAATCTCCGCCATCTGCGCATGTGCCTTCAAGTATGCTGGTATAATTTATACTGTCAATCCAAGCACACTATTCTGCTATATTGCCTGTAAATGATTGTCTAATTAACAAGGAATACCTATGTTGAGCCAAGCACTATCATGCTGCATGTTGTGGGCACACCTAACTATACCTTCATAATTGTCTTCTTAATGCAAAATGAGATGGGAGATTGCCCCTATGTGTAAATATAATGTATTTCCTTGTAGTGTGAAAGAGAGGTGCTGTTCTACGTGTAAGGCAAGCATAAAATTGCTTACTTTGTTCATCACTAAATGATGGTTATTTGTTTCTTCATGAGCATGAATCTTAGTCAATAGGTAAGGAAAATTACACTTTCCCACATCTAATCCATTGTCACTAGATAACTGGGCAGAACTGATGGAAATAAACCACGATGACAAGACTGTCACAAAGGAACGCTTTGACATCTCTCAGGAGATTGAAGGCATCACTTTAGATTCTATGCAGCCAGCAGAAAGAGAAATCACAAAGAGGCTTACATCTCCCATAATCAACACCTCGTTGGATACAAAAACCATTGCCTTTGAACGGTAAACCAAGAATGGAACCCTTCTCCTAAGATACTTATGTGCAATACCTCCAAAAAAACTTATGGGCTGTCTCCAGATGACATCTAAATAGCACTTACAATGCTTGTCCTTTTGTAGCTATTTCAATAGTCACTTTTATTTATATAAATATCAATGTGCAAATAAATAGATATTTTTGTAAAAAAAATTGCAGGCATGGAACTTTTAAGATGTCTAACTTTTCTCAGACTGCTGTAGGTGTAAATATGATTAAGGGTCAGTCCACACGAGCAGATTCGGGGAGATTGTCGCCTGGCGACTAATCGCCTCTTCCTCTGGGTGACAATCTCCCCGAACTGCCTAAGCGTGTCTTCCCGTCCGCTATAATGAAAAGTTGCCAGCGCTAAAGCACATGCGGTGCTTCGTTTTCCGAAGTTGCCTCACGAGGAAACTTTGGGCAACTTCGGAAAACTAAGCGCTGCGTGTGCTTTAGCGCAGGTGACTTTTCATTATAGCGGACGGGAAGACACGCTTAGGCAGTTTGGGGAGGTTGTCGCCCAGAAGAAGAGGCAATTAGTCGCCGCGCGTCAAAAAATTTGGACGCCCATAGACTTTAATGGGTGTCAGCGACATTTCGCTGACAGTGAATTTTTGGCGAAACAAAACGGGTCAAATTCGCCCAAGCCTACTAGCTACCAAGGCACAGAAAAACAGTGACACAGTGGATCTTGAAATCAATTAATAACAAATTAATTAAAGTGATGTTTTAGTAATGCAAAATTGTTCTGAAGGCTGCTTGTGACAAGAGAAACGCGATTGATTTCCTAGCTAAACGTCAGCCATTGCTTGGCTCTTTTTAATGACGTCTGCAGATTTATTTTCTAGCAAGCACAACAAAATAGTGCATTTACTATACTCCTGTCCTTCACGTGAGTGTTGCCACAATGCTTCTTGTTGTGATATGGATTTTCTATGTCTTAAATTGAATTGTGTTTTTAAATAGCTGCCAGTAGCAATGAGTGTAGCTATCGGCTGCACGGTGAAAATCTGCATGCAGTGCTTATTCATTAAAAAAAAACTTGTAGTTCCAATAAACAGTTGAATTTTTATATTAAATCTTTATATTAAATGTTACAGTATAGGGCACTAGGCACTTTTTTAAACTCTAATTCAGTATTATTTCCGTGTCAAAGAACTGTTAAGGACATGTTGTTTTTCTGTTTCAATGTAAAACGACGTTTCACAAAGTATACCTATATAGTGAAAAACTATCATAATAGGATCAGTGAATGCAAAACACATCTAGAAACAACGAAAGATAATAATGATAGTTCAAGGAGTGTGCAAGATGTCATTGACAAATATTCTTCTTAAAATCCTCTAAAACTGAATAAAAAACCTTTGGTCATATGTAAAACCACTGACTCTCTCAATCTATTTTGAACTCACAATGCATTGGATTTTTAGTATAATAGAAAGTGTTCATTTAATTGTCTGATTTATCAGTGTGGCCACAAATAAGTGTTTACTTCAGTAAATCATTCCCATTTTTCTTCGTTCATGTGGAAACATGGTGTTACCAGCATGCTAATTCATGCATTGTCAATAATGGGTGTTCGTGCGTGATTTACTAGTTGCAAGTCAATAGCTTGTGCAGGCCCAACAACCTAAGGGAACTCTGCAACAACTCCTGTAAGCAGGTGTTAATTCCAGAGCTTCCTTGTGTCTATGGGTCTTGTACTTGAATATTGAATAGAGTTCATCAGTGCAGGGTAAACTGGCAGATTGTAAATTTATAATTCATTATTATTATTATGTGCTGCCTCATACTTTCCATTAATTGGGTGAATTATTATTATACTGATATGTCCGTCTACCTGATCCTATTAAATTATTAGTAGATACAAATTCTTAAAGTTCTCAGACAGGTCATAGGCTAAACCATCACTTGTAATGAAATGATTTTATTTACTGACTACAATACCTTGTAATGACAACAATGTCAAGAAGATTATTTTGAGTGTTGATAAGCACAAGTATTAATAATCAAATGATGATTTTTGTTTTTAGGACAAAGTCTGGATTTTGGGGCTGGAGGTCAGATAAAATTGAAGCAGTGAATGGCTATGAAGCCAAGGTAGTACATCAGTTCATCAATTACAACGTATATCTTGAAAATATGGGATAGGGCTTTACGTTAACTACTTATTTTCTCTGTTAAAGGTTTATTATGCTAATAATGTTAATGTTGTGACTAAAACAAGGACAGAACATCTGACAGAAGAGGAAAAGTCTCGATACAAAGGTAATATTGCAGGTAGACTTTTTAAGAGTGTTTCTGTCACACCTATGATCTACAATTCTGATAACATAATAACGGTAATTTAAGCAGTAGCCCACCTTATGGTTTTTTGATTATAGCTTTTAAGCATTGGCACAGGGGGCCGTCTTCGTAAGGTAATTAGTGTTTGGAAAGCATGGGATATAAAATATGGTAATCTCTTCTGTGATTTGTAGGTGATAGAAACTTTTTGGAATCTTTACTTGGGACAGTTGAGCATCAGTTCGGAGCCCAGGGGGTAAGTTGTTTTACTAAATGTAAATTATAGCCTATGCCATTTCTATAGACAAGGCCAGAGATTTTCTTGCAGCATTTAAACACCGTGGGGTCAGTGTACCTCAGTCGCTGCTGCCTAAAAAAGGTGTCAGATAAAACTGTGTTGCATTCTTTGTACAGCCGAGTGACCGGAAACAAAACATGTCTAGATCTAAGCTTTTACACATCAAACGGATGCCATTTTAGGCATAGGTAGAGTAATGATCTGGCATTAAAGATCCCATACCTGGGTATAATTTATCAATATGTCTTGCTTCTCACGTAATCTTTGCCACATGATCATATTTAGTGGTGTAACTATAGAGGAAGCAGACCCCGCCTCCCCATCCGCTCTCACCTACCCCAATATGAGCGGGCTGGGAGTGGGGGATTTGTGCTGTCGGTGGAGGGAGGGCCTGGCAGCAGTTTCTTTGCGTGCTGAGCCCCTCCAATTTTATTTTTTGGTGGATGTGTAATAATTAAGTGACTGACAATTTTAGATTTTAGAACACAGGAAATTGCATACATTTAGGGGCAGATTTATCAAAATATGAGATTAGAACTCGACCACAGAAAAACTCACTCACTTTCTAGTCATTCCTATGGGATTTCTCAAAGCATATTTATGAAATGGTGAACTCCATTGATAAATTCAAATCTAAAAATCCCTTGGGAATGAATTGAAAATGAGTGAGTTTTTCTGTGGTGAGTTCTAATCTCACATTTTGATAAATCTGCCCCTTAATATAAAATATTTTGGCATCCTACTGCTTGATCAAATACTCTGAAGTGCTACTTTTGCAACATGCATATCCAAAATAGATTCTCTGCCTTTAATGGGAAGGCATGCAGAATAACATAGATCTAGATTCCCAATTTTCTCTGAAAAAATAGTGATCAATAGTGGTCATGCAAATATGAGATGCATATGGCCATTATGGTTGTCCACCACTTTTTTTTTTAAGATACTTTTTAAGAGAAAAGCTGCAGTTAAAGAATGTAGACCAATATCTTGTTTTTTTATAAAATTATTTATAATAGAAATTTAGAAATTTCATCATCATCATTTATTTATATAGCGCTGTCAAGATACGCAGTGCTTGTTGTAATATGAAGGGCATTCACTTCTGGTATTTAATGCAACACAATATTCTATTGTTATGTCAGACAGAGATTAACATAAAGAGATCGGGTCACTTCTTCCTGCAGCCTTGAAATAAATACTGGGCAATTGTTTACTGTCTCAGCTGATTAACCATGCACACATTTGTTTGTTTTTCTTAAGGACCTCACCACAGAGTTTGCCACAGCGAACAACCCTACTGCTATTACTCCTGATGAATATTTTAATCCAGATTTTGATCTCAAAAACAGGGACATTGGAAGGCCAAAGGAGCTTGCAATAAGGACTCAAAAGTAAGTAGTTTAACTGGTAGCTGTAATATTAATGCTGCTAAGAGTACACCATCTAAATTTCTCAACTTGAAATTTAGATTTGTCATAAAATATCAATGTGAGCTACAAAACACTGAGAAAAGATGTACATTTTCCACATTTGCAGCTGTACAAGGAGCGAGAACAAAAACAGCATTATATGGGGTTTGCTTTCACTGTGTCTTCCTGATAATATATATTTAAGCCCATAGTACAGATCAAAAGTAAAGCTGACCACTTTCTATATGCTAGGCTACAGATCCAGTGTAAATGGGAAGCCAATGTGGGTATTTATTTAGACAAGGAATGGCAGGAACTACTGTCTCCTAATCACAGACTATGTCTGATTCAAATATATACTGTATCTTCCACAGGGTGTACTATACTCTGGTTAGATAGAATTATTTTAATCCAGATACTTCCTATGTATGCACCAGATGTACACTGGATAAGGGAACTTTCATATATATGAGATGTGGAGTCGTAGCCTGATTACCTCACATTGGATGGAAATACTCAAAAATATGCATCTTCACTGTGGTGCGGGACCTAAAACTTACCCAATATGGAACTTTTTTTTTCTCCAGGAGGTGCTTCATTTGGCCAAAAGTTAAATTATGCAAAACTGTAGGAGCACTTTCCCACTTAAATTCCATAACTTTTGGGGCCCATGGCCCAATATTTTCCCTTAGATCAGGTTCAGGATGACACCGAGTAATAATGCAAGGTTGTAATACTATTTTTTATTATTTGATGTATTTGTTTTTCCTGGTATGATTTTTTACGTAAAATTCTGTGCACTGTGTCTTTAACCAATTACATCATACTCTTTGCTATGTAACACAGCATCACTGACAATGTTCATATACAGTGATGTATTTTGTATACTCCTTGAATTTAAAAAAAGTTGACCACTCGTGACACACCTAGAGGACCTGCCAGTGAGTAAGATCCTCTAAAATGTTTACATCACAAATAATCACTCAAAACGGACACAGCAACCACATTGCCACAATGGATCTTTCCATGTGTATAAGAATGATGGTAAGAAGCTGTGTATTATTTTTATTTGAAATTCTTTGCACAGATTTGAATTCTTGAACACTGTTGTGGGTACTTTGGACATGTAGTATACCATGTTAAAAGTGAAAGCAAAATGGTTTGTTAATAAAACCCGAATAAGCGTGTTTTTGTGCTACTATGTAGATTTAAAGCCACACTGTGGATGTGTGAAGATTTTCCCCTGTCCTTGGTGGAACAAGTCACACCTATCATAGATCTCATGGCCAGAACAAGTTCTCATTTTGCTCACCTTCGAGACTTCATCACTCTGCAGTTCCCTCCGGGCTTTCCAGTCAAAATAGGTACAGACAGCCAATGTAACTGAAATATGTACATTTATAATCTGTATAGTGTATAAAATAATCACTGTATACAAAATGCCAGTAACTCAGTTACCCAGAGGCAAAACCTTTCAACTTTTTCCCCAGTGCTTCATTGCTGGGAGGGCTGTACCTATTCATTAAGCACTGCAGTTCAGTATGGGGATATACCCCTGTGGTTAAGTTAGAAAGAGGGTACACAATGCCTGACAAAGCGCTGCTCCCCTGAAAAACTGTGTATCCACTTTATGACCTAATAAACTACAGGGATATATCCCTTTATTGAATTGCATCTTTCTACCAGTTCAGTTTCTGGATAACTGTGATTTATATGAAATAGATATTACTCAGGGCTGTATTTTGGTCTGGTCCTGCCCTAGTCCTGGACCTCAACCTGCCCTAAGTACTACAGCATAAAATATCGTGACAGAATCCCTTTAAGTATGGGTGCTTATATGATAGATAAGGCCCTGGTTTTATTTGTGTTCCGTATTAAAGACTTGCATTGTTCCATGTACAGAATATAAAACTAAACATTTTAAAACATGCTTAATTTTTTTTTGTTTTAGTTAACCAAGTTGTGTCATTAGTACAAGATTATTATGTATGTTTGGCCAGAGTCCTGCACACTGCATTTGATAACTTGGTTTTGCGTCACTGTGATAAATTAACTTTACCTACAGTTGAATAAAACTGGCTGTGCTTATCCCACATAAAAACTCTCACACAGGTATTTTTGTGCATTTGATGAACATTTGAGATGCAGGTTTGAGCATAGCTAAACACATCAACTAACTGATTCTAACATTTAGATTCATTCAAAAAAATGGCACATACGGTAAGTTCTATATCAAAAAAATCACCCATATGTAAGCGCCCTGATTATTTTGAGACATTCTCTATGGGCTGCAATACCCATGAAAACATAGTGCACAATGCAATTACGCCTAAAGAATCCAGTAGCCACAAACAGTTCTGTGTGTCTGTTGAACTGAACTTGATGGTTTGTTAATGTTTATTAGGGAAATAGTATTGATATGCCTACATATAGAGCTGATTGACATGTTAAACGTAGTGGGGGTCATTTATCATCACTAGGCAACCGATCAAATTGCTGCATTCATTTTTCTACTTGCAGCTGGCTTTGAAAAGCTAATCACTGATTGGTTGCCATAGGTAACTGCCCATGGGCAAATTTGCCCAGTGGTGATAAATGAGCCCCAGTATTGTACATGTACCCACTATTTCAGTCCAATAGGCTTATGTAATAATGGTGCAAATCTGCCCTGTGGGATAACAAGCATCACAAATCATGCATTTTCCTCTATATACTAGACACACCTGTACACAGTTAGGACACTTGGTCCGATCTTAAATATGCTACTCTTTAACTCCAATGTTATTCTGACAGAGAGTTAACAGGCACCGGTCGCACTGAATTTTATTTTTAATTTTTTTCCCTCTATCAGCCTGCACTGTAGTTGGGGGATACAATAGTTTTTTGTTTTTCCCCAAAAAATAGCACCCCACTGCTCCAGGTGTAGCTTTTTTTTTAAAATAACCTTCTGTTTTCCCCAGCTGGAGTGCAGGCTCTATTAGCCCGCATATTTGGTCGGGTAAAAAAATATAGGGTAACCGGTGCCCTAAATATATTGGTTTGGACTAAAATTATTTTTATTTGCTAACTCCCATACTTTATTCTTCAGAAATCCCTCTATTCCATGTTCTGAATGCAAGAATTACCTTTGGAAATGTGAATACCTGTTCCAGGGCAGAAGAGAGTCCAGCCTCCACTCCGAAAGGGAGTCAAGATGAGGGTAATTAATAAGTGCTCTACCCCACTGATGTTCTGATCCATGCAACATGCACCTCAAGAAAGCATCCATAAGTTTGGGATAAAGATACCTCTATGCTTGTCTGTAAAAGGGCAGCATACACAGTGCACAGACCCTCACCTACACAACCAACATGGCAGCTTTATTTGTTCTTATGATTTTAAAGGAGAACTAAACCCCCCACCAAAAGCCAGCCTAAACTTACAGTCATAGCCCCCCACTCCCCTCTCCTTCACCGCAGTGTGCTTTAGTGTAAAAAAAAAACCCCCTTTAAAAAATACTGAGAAGCGCAGCAGAGTTACCGGTCATAATCTTCCGACTCATCGTATAGTGTCTGAGTCTCTGCTGGCGCATGCACAGTTAGGCCAAGTCAGGAATTTGCTTCAACTGCACATGCGCAAATCCGAGTTGAAACCCAAAGACTATATGAAGAGCCGGAATAGGACGACCAGGAACTCCGCTGTGCTTCTCTGCATTTAGGGGTCAGAATTTTTCAGGTTTTTTTTTACACTAAAGCACATCACAGGGAGGAAGGGCAATACCTGCTTGTTTAAGGGAGTAGGGATGAGCAAATTTTTTTGCCACGGAAATGACGCCCATAGACTTCAATGGGAGAAAAAAATGTTTTGCATCAAAAAAAATTTGTCGCCCATAGACTTTAATGCATTTCTGCAAATTTTCACTGGCGGCAAATTTTTGACGAAGCAAAACGGGTTATATTTGCCCATCCCTAGTAGGGGATTTAGTTCTCCTTTATGGTCTCCTGTCAAACCAGCAAACACTCTACATTGCAGTGAAATGATTCAAGTGTCTACTATAGTGTTTAGGATGAGATGCGTGGGACCAACCCCTGTGTAAAAGGCAACTTCATAACCCAGCAACAGTTTTTGTTCTAATACATTTATATAAATATATATATATAAAATAATTACTTTCAAAAGAAAAGAAAACCTTTATTCATTGGTGGGTGCAAATATGTTAGGCACTCCCTAGTGAATCCAGGAGCTGGTGCTCCTTATAGATATAAAATACACCGACTCCCACCATCTTACACAAATCCGGTTTTAACTTTACTTCAGGTTTTAATGTCTATTTTTGCTTTTTTTCCACCTTTACACAGCCTCTTCTTCACCAAAGTTTGAGGTGGACCAATCAGTCTTCGATATCCCTCCATTGTATCATGTACAGGAGAATGGGAGGAGCCTACATATACGAGATGAAGATGATGAGATAATGCAGTTTGCTATTCAGCAGAGTCTTCTGGAGTGCAGTGGAAATCAGGTCTGGAGTCTTCTTTTAGGGTACAAAAGACCGCTTTATGTATGCATTAATGTGTTTACTTAAATATACATGCATACATAAAGCTTTATTCCTTCCATCTTTGAAGTGGACCAGTTACTTGACCAATTTATTGACCTCTAGATTTCAGGACTTCAAGTCAGTAGTAGTAGTAACAGTAGTAGTAGTAGTGACAGTAGTATTAAAATGCATTTAACTGATGTAATTTATTGATTCTGAAGACGTAAAAGAGTTGTTCACCTTTGAGTGAACTTTAAGTAAGTTATAGAATGGCCAGTTCTAAGCAACTTTTCAAATGGTCTTTATTTCGAGGTTTTTTTTTTTTATTGTTTTTTAATTATTGGCCTTTGTTGTCTGACACGTTTCAGCTTTTACAAAGGGGTCACTGACTCCATCTAAAAACAAATGCTCTGTAAGGCTACGTTTTATTGTTATTGCTACTTTTTATTACTATTCTTTCTAATCAGACCCTCCCCTATTCATATTCCAGTCTCATATTCAAATCAGTGCATGCTTGCTAGGGTAATTTGTACCCAAGCAACCAGTTTGCTAAAATTGCAAACTGAGAGCTGCTGAATAAAATGCTAAATAGCTCAAAAACCACAAATAATAATAAATGAAAACCAATCACAATTTGTCTCAGAATATCACTCCCTACATCATATTAAAATTAAATTTAAAGGAGAACAACCTCTTTAAAAGTGCAATAAATCTGCAAACTGAAACGTGAACTGATTGTACAGTAAAAAATTAATGAAAATAATGTAAATAGCTCAGTAAAAAAAGGACCCGCTACCCGACCCACAAGTACCTTATCTGCAACCCAATCCGTGACCTGCTGACCATCAAGAAACAGGTGCTGTCATTGTAAACTGGAAGTGACATCATTAGAAGTAGGCGTGATCAGAAAAAAATGAGTAAAACTAGCTATTGAGAAGACCCAGAGAACCGCCGACCCACGTCTATACCCACTCCCGAAACTTCTACCTGCAACCCGCAAGGTACCGCAGGTTTTTGGGGGTAACTGACTCACTGCAGGACTCTAAATTATGGTTCTCTTAAATAAAAATAGCCATAACTAATGCCCTCAAGGTAACCACCAAGATAATTGGTTGGAATGTCTGTAGCTAAATTGCTAACTCTCTATCTTAAATCACGAGGCTAACTAAGGCCAATTATCTTGGTGGTTACTGACCTTAAAAAATAAAATATCTTGTAGGTTGCTCTGAGGGCATAAGTTAGCCTAGATTTGTGGTGTCCTATATTTTGCTGGAGAATCAATCAGCTGGACATTGGCTGTAGTTGTACTATTCTCATCACTGGTCTTCAAAACTTATTGTGATATTTTAAACATTATCAGTGTAGGTTTTTTTTTTAGTGGTTGGTGCAGACACCTTTATATTCATTTTCACAATATGTTTCTTTTGTTTTATCAACTGTGTGGTGTTTATACAAATGGCCTGTAGGTGTCACTGTGCACAAGAGTTATACTTTGTAAACATAGTACTTTCTATACAGCTTAAAATGTTAGAGATGACGTTTCTGTGAAGTGAAAGGGCTGCATGAACATGCTAATAAAGCATAGTTATACCCTATTCATCCTTGGCTACCAAAACATATCAACCTGATATTGCTGTAATTATTAATTGTCTGTTTATTTTCTCATTGCTTCCCTTATAGTATATGTCACCAAGCCATTCAAATGGAAGTATCTCTTCTCATCAGGTCTTTGACACACAGTATGAAAGGTAATGTATTTGAGTTAAGGAAGTAAAGGAAGTAAATTCATGAGGGCAGATATGTACAGATGTTTAGAGGAATCAACTGCTTAGTTCCTGCTATGCCAGTAGCACTTAGCCCTTTACACTGGGTTGGTAGCCAGCAACTACACAAAACTGACTGGAAACCAGGGTAGCCCTGTTTTTGAAAAGGGCTGCCCGGGTGAAAAGTTTGTGTCCAGATTCCCAAATCAGGAAATCTGACAGGACAATTGCTAATCGCCAAATCATCAGTCCCGCCCCAGACATCTCCGGCTTACCCCCTGCCCATTTTCAGCAAGAAAAAAAAGTGGCAACTCTATTGAAAACTGTGAGGGCAGAGCTGTGATTGATTAACCATATCCTACATATCTTACTGTATTTGTGGCCAAGAACTGTTAGAACATATCCAGTACTCCTTTGTAACATAGACGGGGACCCGGGGGGTTCCAGTAAAGGTGTCATTTTAATACTTTCATCCATTGAAATCAAAAGCCTTATGGGGTTTTTTTTTTATAACAAGTTGATAGGTAATATACCCTTTCCCCATATGCCACTTTGGAACCCTGAAACTTAGAATCGATAGTTGTAGATACCACTTATATGACATGTAAGCGTTAGTGGAGGATTCTTTTTGTTTATATTTTTATTATTTTTCAGATATTTGCCATTCCTTTTAGCATCTTGCAATAAACGTAAAAATGCCATCATACCATCTGATAGTCATGGCCACTAATCTCCACAACTGAAGTACATCATTGCTGGCTAGATTTGTTATTTAATGCTTATTGACTGTTTTGTTAGTAGTTGGTTTCCTATTCAAGCCATCTAATGTTCATGTTCCAGTCTGCTTTCAAACCATTGCCTGGTTGCTGGCATAATTGTTTAATATTGCTGTTTCAATACGAAAATGGGGCAAATTATTCATTAAGTCGTTAAAAATTGGTTAAAAGGACTGAAGTTTGTTCACTCTGTTCTGGTGGGTTCTAGGTAAATGCCACTTCTTTCTTATTGGGATGAATAAAACAGTAGAGTAGTTCCAGCACACATGCTTATGGATGGATGAATGAATTCCAGGACAGCAGGACAGCAATCATAGAGAACAACTCAAGTAATGCTGATGCAGGCAGAGTTATCTCCCAGAACTGTTATTTCCCCCCTCTGTGGATTCAGTGAATGGGTAAATCACTCTGCAATTATGTGTGTATGATGCCTTTACCCACACGATAAAAAAAAATGGATGCCGAAGAATGGCATGTTAAACAAATGTCATAAGCCAGGAAATAATTTTGTAAGCAATACAGATTGTGTTTTTTTAAAGAGTTTTTTCAGTGTATAATTCATCCCAACGTTTCTCTGTTCAGAGCCCTGCAGGAGAGCCTACTTGCCAATTCCCAAAGTGCCCATTCCAGCCTCAGTAGCCAGTCTCCGAGTTTTGACAAAGACTTACAGGTTGCCATGGAGCTCTCTGCCAAGGAGCAGGAGGAGGCCGAGAGACAACGCCAGCAGGAAGAGGCTCAGTTGGAAGAGATCTTGCAGCTTTCCCTCATGGAAAAATAGACATTCTAAATGAACAGTTAAAAAAACCATACGGCTGAAAATATGCCTATGATACGGGTCTTGCCCCTCTCCTGCTAAAAACCAGCAGCATCGCCCAAGAGGTCCCTCCACAGGACACAAGATCACTCCATGGACTCTGTATCTTACCAAAGAGCTGAGACCTTTTTTGATACACCTTTTTTTTCTCTGCTTCCCAAATGCAAATCTGGGACCTTTTCTACCATCAAGTTTCTTATATTTACAGCCGCAGATCTCTGTTTTTAACCCTTTGCCTGCCAACCCTTTTTAACTGAACCCAGAAAAGTAAGCTCTACAGACCTAGCACTCTGTAACTTTTATGCTTGCAGTGTAGATTCTATATCGTTGGTAGTCAAAGGGTTATTGAAGAACTGCTGCTGCAGGAAAAATAAAATGACGGTCGAGGTATAACCTTTCTTGCATTGAACGTTTTGCTCCCATATTTTTTCATCCCCACCATGACCTGACGCCATTTTATGATACAGAACAAAGCTTTTATAGGTCTCATCAAAGCAGCTGGTCTTGTAGTTATCCTTTTTGTTTCTCCCTTTCCTATAGCTCCCTGAAGGGGGCGGGGCTTTAAAGTGACATCATACTGGCCATGTATTGTTTGGGAATCTAGTAGATGTCGTGCAAGGGTTTTCCTGACATCTAAAAGGGGCCTCATACAGGACATAGCTTGGGCCAAATCATACCAATGATTGATCTGTGTGGGCAAATGGAACAGATATATGAATTATGTATTATTTGGGAGGATCTGACTATATATTTTGAAGCACACCAACTATTATCTGTTAATGATCGCAGGTCGATTTGTCTATCCACACTGATCAAAGACTGGGAAATTTGTCTGACATGTTTGCCCTGCCCAATCATAGTGCTCCCACTACTATGACATTGTTTAATGTGCTCCGTAAAGCCAAACAAATTTGCTCATGATAATGTGGCAGCTTTTATTTGGGCTTGAGGATGAGATTTTATTTTCCCAAAGCAGAGTGAGTTTATTGACACTCATTAAGGGTCAGGGCACACAGGCAGATTCAGGGAGATTAGTCACCCGGCAGGATGGAACTCGGATCAATTGATTTTCCAAAGTCGCCCGAACTTTGGAAAACAAATCGCTCTAAGTTTTAGCCTCGTAGGGAGGCAGTTCGGGGAGATTAGTCTCCCCGAAGAAAAGTTGATTTGTTGCCGGGCAAATAATCCCCCCCCCCCAATCTGCCTGTGTGCCCTGACCCTAATAAATACAAATATACATAGATAAGGCAGGCTCAGTGTGTTTAACTGCTTTTCAGGAAAATTAGTCTATTATTTATAGGAATATACATTGTATGTTACAATTGAAATAGGGGTGTTTTTCCCTTTAAATGCTTTTCCTTTCAGCACTATTAAATTATTACTTTTATTTAAATTATATTCTGCTTTTAATTAGGAACTCGTTTCTCCTTAGAATTATTTCCCAATTTGGAAACCTTGTTTGGAAGAAATGGTTAGAGATGGCATTCAGTAGCACATACGTTGTTTTGTAGCTGTGAGTTTGCTTCTTAAAAGCAGTGGCTCCCAACACGGAGCCCCCCTCATGTATTTTTCACAAGGGGAGGGTGATTGTAACATCCATATTTTTATAGACAAAAGGGGCCTGAGCCCACTAGTTTGTAAAAGGGGTTGTTCCCTTTTGAATTGACTTTTAGTATGATGTAGCAAGTGATATTCTGAGACAATTTGCAATTGGTCTTCATTTTTTATTATTTTCAAGTTATTTAGCTTTTAATTCAGCAACTCTCCAGTTTGCAATTTTAGCAATCTGGTTACTAGGATTTAAATTATCCTAGCAACCGTGCATTGATTTGAATAAGTCACTGGAATAGGAGAGGGTACTAATAAATAAAATCAGTGATAAAAAGTAGCAAAAAAATAAAAGTTTAGCTTTATGGAGCATTTGCTTTTAGATGGGGTCAGTGACCCCCATTTGAAACTGGAAAAGGTCAGAAGAAGAAGGCAAATTATTCCAAAACTTTAGAAAATAAATAATGAAGACCTATTGAAAAGTTGCTTCAAATTGGCCATTCTATATCATATAAAAAGTTAACTTAAAGGTGAAACACCTCTTTAAGGAAGTGGCAACAAATGCAAATAATGGGCACAAATCCCTTATAAGTATATAGTGACATTTCCAACGTATCCTGTATTTCTGGGAGATGCTTCAGTCCAAATTGATTTCAATTGCATTAATATTAATTGCATTGTCACTTGTGTTACTGGTTTATTGTAGCATAACAGCCATGACCTGTGTGTAGTAAAACTTCCATGTCCCAAGTCTTGTGCTTTTGCACCCGTTAACCATTTTTGTGTCCAAGGTCATTAACATTAGAGTGTCGCATCTCTCAGATGTTGCAGGATCTGCCGACAGAAGCCTGGAAAACATAGAGGCCCATGGTTTCAGGGGATATTTGCTTATGTTTGTGAGAGACACTGCCTATATTGGGAAGTGATTTGAGACATTTCATGGCAGCAGTTACTCACTTGCTCTTAGACAATTCGCAGAAGGGAATTGTTTCCAAATCCTTGTGATTCTGCCTCTTTAAATCCCAATCTGGATCTGGTTCTACTATTATTAATGATATCAAGTTTTGGGAAGGCTGTCCCAAGTTGAACAATCCTTTTAATCTACTTTTTTAACCCTGGAAAGCCAAGCTGCAAAGCATTGGAACCCTGCAAGCTCCTATATAGTAGCACTAATCTAGTGGCTGGATTTGATTTCTCCTGGGACTTCTTATGGCTGCCATAGCAGGTCCAGCATGGTTGATGCAAAGTCTCTGTGCTGTTGTGGTGGGATGATTCCAGCTTGGTGCTACGTTGGGTATGAGTTCCAATACAATCTGAGATAAAAGTAAACATATTTTATTTTCAGCTTGGCTCACTGCTCTAATAAAAAGGGGAAGCTGAATGTAATTAGATATTTAAGAGCTGAACCCCACATATACCAGGTACAGATACATTTTCAGAGGGGGTCCAATACTATTTAAAAGCTTTGTATACATTTCATTGCATTGCATTTCTCCACCTTAATTCTTAGGATTTCTCCTTTTGTTTTCCTTGTACCTTCTTTCACAGTGGCCAAGTGATTGTCACCAGATTTACTTTGTATGGAGATTTTGTGTGTTGCGCTCTGCTCCACGGCAGCACTAGAATTACTCTGTACAGGGATTCTTTATGTTGTAAATGGAGTGCACGATGTCTGAATAAAGTGGAACATGCTGAAAAGGCTTTTAACTGATGCCAAGATGTTTCCTTTCATTTGCACCTCCTCTGGGGGAGAAAGATCTCGTTGGCAGTTGTTTTCACCAGGAGATTTTCTGTACTGTGACATTTCATGTGTTTTGTCAGAATGTGGGTATGTATCCAAACAGTTAGGCATCCCAAGTAATTGTATATACCTGGGGCCAGTGCTCCTATCAGCAGAAAACTGCACTGGTGCGGGGGTTCTTCCAGTGAGCATCATGAATCGATCAGTTTCCTTCTTCTTTCCTCAAGTTCCCCGGGACAGGCGCATGCGCAGTATAACTAAATAACTGACTTCTTTGTTAAAGTTCGGCTTTTGGCACCCCCAAGTAAATACCTTTCCTTCTCCTTTAAGAATGAAATCTTTCCTCTTTGCACATGAAACAAAGAATTTAGCAAGTTTATTCTTAAATAACACAAAAAAAGGCTTTGTTACAAAATAAATTGCAGAAAAAACATTTCCTGAATAACACCATGAAGTAATTTGGCAAATAATTGAACATAAAAAATGTGTATTCCCAACATTCATCCCTTTCATCTAATAATAAGGGCTCATAAACTGTATGTTATACAGGGGTTTTTCAACAATACCCCTTAACTGTACCTTCTTTATTATGATCTTGGGAATCTCTTATGTAATGCATACGATTTTACTTTGCCAATTTAGCCCTGGTGGCTTCAGTTTTCTGCACCAACTTGAAAAGAACCATCATACTACACACGCAATTATTATTAATAATAATAATTTTAGGGATGCACCAAATCCACTATTTTGAGATTCGTCCAAATCCTAAACCGTTCATGAAGGATTTGGCCAAACCAAAGAGTTTAAAAAAGGTTATTACAGTTTTGCTAATGAAGGTGGATTGCCTTTAAGGGCTGACATACGCTCAGATTTGGGGAGATTCCGTCGCCCAGTGATAAGTCGCCCCTTCTTCGGAGCGACTAATCTCCCTGAACTGCCTCCTGCCAGCTAGAATAGAAATCGGAGGGACTTGGAGCGCTTCGTATTCCAAAGTCATCCAAAGTTTCCTCGTGAGGCAACTTCGGGCGACTTTAGAAAATGAAGCACAACGATTGCCATCCCGCCGGCGATTTACATTCTAGCCGACGGGAGGCAGTTCGGGGATATTAGTTGCCCCAATGAAGAGGAGATTTGTCGCTGGGTGACTAATCTCCCCGAATCTGTGCATGTGTCTCTGCCCTTAAACTGTGAGTTTAACCTCCTTATCTAAATTGTTACAATCACTTATTTGCTTATCTCAAAATTTTTACAAAGTATCTTATTTACACCTGTTTTCTGGGCTCTCTGCAAAAGCCAATTAAGTTAGAAACTTTGTTTCTTTTTCTGGCAGTTCAGTGCAGAGAAAGTAGGGACTTTCCAGTACAAACACGGGACTGCGGGTTGGGCTGTCAAAAGCGGGACTGTCCCGCGGAAAACGGGACAGTTGAGAGGTATGGTTGAGTATCTTGTATGTAATCCTAGCATCCTCAATTGCTACCATTACAGGTCCCTATTCTTCATTTTAGGTTGGCCGAGGCCCTAAGTGCTGCTTCTGCCTGGGGGAGCACAGGAAGTAAAGCACAGGAAGTACACACACACACACACCCACACCTAAAAAACAAAATGTACATTTAATACAGAGAGAATCCACGTGTATACCTCTGATGTCCCAGTGCGTATTATATCAGTGCACAGGAGAATGTCCCTGAGGAAGGAACGGCTTTATTCGTTTATTGTAGAGCCACAATAAACCTGTTATTTTCTACAACAATAAAACACATTGGGCCTCGCTTCATATGACACAGGCCTGAGTGCTGCACTACATTCATCTGGTCATCTCCATAAACTGTATCAGACTGAAAACTTGAATCGTAACAGATCAACAATAATGGAATGAAATACAGTATGTTATTGTAAAGCAAAAATACAAACGCAAGGATTTAGAACTTAAATAAATGCAGAAATGATGCTTTGAGGTACAGCATGTCCAAGGAAAAAGTGGAGGATTATGGAAGAGATATTAGCAGCAAGTTGAATGGCAGTTCAAGCCATGTTATTCCAGGTGACAGGATACAGTATATGCCCTGTATCTGTATGAAGGGTATCCTGATGCCAGTGCTCTAGTCCAAGTCTAGGTGCCACTGTTATTATCTCCGCCTGATGGGTTTGTACACACACACAGCCAGCAGGATCATTGCAATAAACAGGATGGAGAGGATGCTGCCCAGCAGAACTGTAAGACACAAACATATGCAGTTAGTACTTGGCTCCACAGTTATCCACTCATTCCAAAGAATATATATATATTTTGACTGAACACTCTGCTTTTTGAATGCTGCTGCATTGGACTGCAGACGCTGTGTTGCTATATTTTGCATTTGCCAAAAGATACAGGGAAAGAGTCTGGGAGTTTGGTTGAAGCAGTCCAGGAGGGGGCACAGGGATTCTACAGGGAGGATACTAGTCATATAGGGCTAGCATTTCCTTACCTTTGCTCATACATCATTTTTTTGTTTAATTGTGCTGGAGGTTAATAACATACTGCATCCAAGCAGTGGTTTCCTAATAAAGGGCAGGCATGTAAATACTAGCTGCTGATTGGCTCCACTGGGTCACCGACCTTAATACCTGCTGCACCATCCTCCAATGATTTTTTATCATAGTACAGAGGGGTGAGGGTGACATTCACATCCACATGTGTCACTATAGAGGTCCTGCAGGATGCTTCTACTCACCCTGGGGTCACATACAAGGGAATATTCCTCCTTAGCCCGGCCAATATTACTAACAGGTTATATCTGTAGCTGGGGTTTGTGGTCCCTAAAGATATGCAGGACATTGCTTTTCCGCACTTATACTATATGACTCCCACTTTTCCTACAAGAACCCTCGTCTTCTCTTCCTAGCTGCCAACCATGTAACCCTGGCTAAGGAGGAGGGTGATCATTTTGCTTGGGAAGGTTAATCAATGTTACACCTTTCACTGCTTGTTTCATACTCAAATCACAAAAAAAAAAAAAAATAGAATAAGCAAGGATCATTTATGGACAGTGGGTATATTTGCACCTGGGCAGTAACCCATAGCAACCGATCTGTGATTAGCAATTAGCCTGCTTTAGTTTCAACAATGAATGCAAAACTTTGGTTGCCATGGGTTACTGCCCAGGTGCTAATGTGCCCTCTGTTTATTAATTAGCCAGGGTCCCCTTGATGCATCATTACGCATCCCAGAATACAGAATAAATGTAGTGCCAATGCCATGCATAATTAATTTTATGTAAATTTTGTATATCCAAATAGTACAATAATATCAGCGGAACATAATTCTTTATGTTGAACAGTAATGAAATCTTAGAGATGTTGTACAGGTATGGGACCTGTTATCCAGAATGCTCGGGACCTGGGGTTTTCCGGATAACAGATCTTACTGTAAAAATGGTTTTGCTTCCAATAAGGATTAATTATATCTTACGTTTGGATCCAGTAGAAGGTACTGTTTTGTTAATGCAGAGAAAAAGGGAATCATTAAAAAAAATTGGATTATTTTGATAAAATGAAGTCTATGGGAGTCGGCCATTCCGTATTTCATAGCTTTCTGGATAACGAGTTTCCGTATAACAGATCCATACATATAGTATAATAAATCTTGCTTCTTGTAGAGTAGTGCTATAGCCAAGTTTAGAGGTTCTACAAGAACCCCAGTCCTAACTACACAGAATCAGATATAAACTACATTAAATCAGATATAAACACACAAACACAGATTAAGACACAGGCACACAAATTCTGATATACTTAGGCATACTCAGGCTTATTTAGGCAGGAGCATACACACAGATGCAGTCATACTAGGGCAGGCAGTGCAAATTTACACAAATATTTGGCAGGCACACATATACACAACATACAGGCATCACACAGCAAACACACACACATCCACACACCCTGAGTCTCAGACAAGCCCCACACTGATTCAGAAGAGATATGTGGTTGTGCAACCAGAAATACACCACGATCTCTCACATACCCACACCTGATGGCCCTCTGCTCCTTCCTTAGAAGCTAAGGGTTGTTATAGACAGACAGAAACCAATAGACCAGGCTAAATCATTTGGGCAATGGAACATAAGCACATTCAGTATATACTGTATATGTTACTTTGAAACATCACTGAATATGTTATGAAAGGCAACTAAAGTGTTTTGGCTTATGAATAATAACTTTTAGACCTAGTGATTGCATAGCAAACCCCCCCACACTCACACACCCTACCCACTGAGGGACAGCTCCTTAACTCTTGTTAACTCATTTAGCCTAATTGTTTGTTTTAAGGTAGATACCCTACATTCAGTGTTGGGCTAAGCCTCCCCAAGCCTACATTATAATCTGCCCATAGCCAGTGCTTACTCCCTTCCCCCATACAATGTGCCCAGGTTACCCTCACTCACAATACCCAAAGCCCCCTCACCCATATTCTGTTTCAGTAGCACAGTGTAAGCTCTGCTGCTCTCATCTGAGGATGTACTGTCAGTCTGAGCCTGTCCCCTCCATACACACAGGGACAGTGGGATCAGCAGGGGTGTCACCATCATCCTAGGGACCAGCATCACCCTTCATTCGGGACTCTCAGGAGGAACAAGCCGATGATGAAAGACAGGAGCCTGGTGAGCACAGAGAGGAGGTGAGACTTCCGATAGGATGACAGATTCTGTGCATCTATTGGTTAAACCCCTTTCACTGTGAGGGACAAAATCTTATTGATTGGCTGTATGATTGTGCTGGATTATGCCGGCTGTATCCCTGCCTTCCATGTATTCACTCACTGACTCATTACTGCCTTTTATTCTGTGTCACTGATACCCTGCTGCTTCTGCTGCACATAAAGACTCCTTTGTGACAGCTCCCTCACAAGAACACACAGCCCCAGCCTTTTACTATACAATGAAAACCATGAGAAACATAGACATTTTAAATAAAAGCTTACCGCTTTCTATAATGGGTCTGGGTGCTCATGCCCCAAACCCTCAGCAGAGGGGAACTACACACAGAAACCTTGAATGCTGGGCAGGCACCATTCCGGAACACAAAAAAATCAATTAATTAGTAGTAAGACTTTTATTTTTTATACATGATGTAAATAAAGACTTTTGTACTATTTCACAAAAAAAATTTTTTTGGACTCCTGGATTCTACTAATTGATTGATTTTTTGGTGTTCCGGAATGGTGCCTGCCTGTCATTCAAGGTTTCTGTGCCCAGCCTTTTATTGTCCGTCTCATCATGGGACATTCTCATTTGGAAATTGGCAGGTATAGAGTTAAGAAGGGGGGAAACATTTAGAGTTTACACGTGAGCAGATTATAATGAAGGTTTGGGTCCAACCCAGCAGGGTCCAACACTGTGTGTGTGTTGTAGCAGGGGTTTGTGTGTGGGGGTTTGCTATACAATTGTCAGGTCTAAAAGTTATTATTCATAAGCCAAAGCAGTTTAGTTGCCTTTTCATAAAATATTCAGTGATGTTTCAAAGTAATGTTTGGTAATTCTTTTACTAACTATAAACATATACAGTATATATGGGCTTATGTTCCATTGTTTAAATGTTAGCCTGGTCTATTGATTTCTGGCTATAAGAACCCTTAGAGCAGGAGTGCACATACTTTACTAATGCGTGATCTGCTTTTAATGATGTTGTCCCATTATGATCTACATCCATTAAAGCATAGTTAGCATTGTGTTCCATGGACAATATTACTTAAATATTGTATTGATTTATGAGAGAATGTATATAGCTATATTTAACACTAACAATATAACTATTTGTTATGTAATCTTAACATAATAAATATCTGAATGAAAAGCATGACATAGGAGGATGATTTAGACAAGCCGTCTCTTAGACAGTGTCTTGAGATCTACTGATCACCAGCTAAAGGGCTACCTTTTGGCACCTCTGCCTTAGGTTTTTAGGTAGGAGCAGAGAAGCTGCCCCTGGGGAAACTTGAGGCATCAGGTGTGGGTATGTGAGAGATCCTGGTGTATTTCTGGTTGCACAACCACATATCTCTTCTGAATCAGTGTATCAGTGTGGGCTTGTCTGGGACTGTGGATGCATGTGTCTGCAGACCCAGATTTGTGGAAAGGCCACCTAACCCGGGGCCTAGGGCAGCAGGATTTTAGGGGGAGGCATGTTGCCCAACCACACCCAAATTGGTTCAAAAACACTGGGGATGAGCAGAAGATACAATCATTTTGTAAATTTCCCGTGCCCAATCCACATTGCTCTGGTTCCGATTATGAAAATTTGCATGAATAAAGGGGGGGGGGCAGGGCAACCAACAGCTGTGGGCCTAGGGGCACCCACTATGTAAATCCGGCCCTGTATGTGCGGTGCCTGTGTATCTGTGTGCCTGTCAAACATTTGTGTAAATTTGCACTGCCTTCCCTACTATGACTGCATCTGTGTGTATGCTCCTGCCTAAATTAGCCTGAGTATGCCTAAGTATATCAGAATTTGTGTGGCTGTGTCTTAATCTGTTTTTGTGTGTGTTTATATCTTAGTGTAGTTAGGACTGAACTTGGCTATAGCACTACTCTACAAGAAGCAACATTTTATTATACTACAACATCTCCAGGATGTAATTACTGTTCAACATTAAGTAATATGTTGCTTTTATTGTGCTATTTGGAAATACATTTTTTGCCACACTTTTACATAAAATCAATTATGCATGGCATCAGCACTACATTATTCTGTATTTGGGATGCATAATGATGCATTAAGGTGAACCTAGCTAATTTTTAAACAGTGGGCACATTTGCACCGGGGCAGTAACCCATTGCAACCAGTGGCGGAACTACCGGGGGTGCAGGGGATGCTATCACACCTGGGTCCACACCCCCTCAGCGCTCACTGGATGCTCGTACCAACAGGAATCCGATGCAAAAAAATGCATCCAGAGGTGGGGTTTTGGGGGGTTTTTGCATTCAGTGTTGAAATTGCTAATCACAGATCGGTTGCTATGGGTTTCTGCCCAGGTGCAAATTTGACCACTGTCTAAAATGACCCTGTTTATTCTACTTTTGTGTGTGATTTGACTATAAAACTAGCAGTGAAAGTGTAGCATAGATTAGCCTAACTAAAGAAAAATATCACCCTCCCCTAGTGTACCTTCTAACTGAAGTTCTCTCTCTCTGGGGCTGCAAGTAACCCCCACATTTTCTGACACAGTAACCTCAACAATTTTAGAATACAGAGGGCACTGGGGTCTCAGCATTTCACAACACTTCAGGCCCAGACTGGGGCTCAAAATAGGCCTTGGCATTTCAATAACACAGAGGCCCAAACAGTCCAATAAATAGTGACTGTCGATAGCATCTTACTGTCACTGTCATTAGTTTGGATTCTCACTTGAAAGGCATCAGCCAGAGAAGAGCATGGCAGAGTGAACAGTGCATCATGGATTTATATGTAATCGATTTATGAAGGGTTAGGCTGGCCAAGTGAGTAAAACATTGTGAGTGACAGACCCCATTTTTGCAGATATATTATTGGGCCTTATGGAGAAACAATCAATAGTGTAACTAGATGTTACTGGCCCCACAGCAAATACATTTTAGGGCCCCCCAACATATCCAGAGGTTGCCCTGTTTTACTAATATATGTTGCTCATAAATTAGGGCTTAAAGTGATACTGACACTTTAAAAACTACTTTTTAATATATGAATGTACATTAAAAGTTACCTACAGGTCATGTTGATCATTTTTTGCTGAGAGGTTTGTTTTTGTAAGTAATTGTTAGTTGAAGTTCCTAAACCTGACTGTTTTGCCAACATGACTGTCCCATCTCAGCCTGTCAGTTTGAGTTTCTAATGCTAATGGACTCCTGCTGCACAAATATGGCAGCCTCCTCATACAGGAACATGGGGCATCAGACAGGTAATGTAAACGCATCGTGCAAATACTTTATGGTAAAGTTATAAGTAGCTTTCAAAGGCAATATTATGATAGATGTAAAAAAGTAGTTTAATTTCTGGTGTCTGTATATTTTTAATGGGGCCCCTGTACCTCCTGGGCCCGCAGGGTCTGTTTTCTCTGTAGTTAGGCCCTTGCCAAGGACTACTTTAGGCTATGGAGGCGGTTGGCAACCAACAACATTACACAGGTCTAGCGATCAGTGGACAAGGGACAAGATCAGACCAACCGATTCACCGATTCTTTGGTGACCTGCCCGATGGAATGAACCCACTTGAAATAGTTTATTGCAGATCAATTTATACTCACAAACTGAAATCTTGTGTAAAACGTGATGGCAGGATGCAGCATAGTCATTTAAAGGGCCTTTTAAGGGCCTTCTAAGTAAAAGATGGAAGAAAACCTTCTATTTCAAGAGTTAAATGACTTGATTTTTTAAGAAAAAAATCAACTATGAACATTATTATATTTGGGGTTATTGCACTGCTGTGAATCCAGTTGTGCAGTGATCTCACTTGAACATTTGGTGTTAAGGCAATGCTTTGAATCAATTTTCTTCAGTGATCTTACTGGCATGTCTGGGTCCAATGCAATGCTTTTGAATGCATTCTCTGCAGTGGTCTTATTAGCAAGTTTGTGTTTATTCAATGCTCTGAATGCTCTGAATCCACGTTTTCTAGAAGCAATGTTGTACTGTACAATTTTATTGTTGTCTTAATGTTACAAATGATAAAAACCTTTAAAAAAAAAAGAGAGGGGTATCATTAAATCATCTTGCTTGTTTATGTTTCTCATTTTGTTTTCCTCTCGTTTTCCATTTCCAAAAGGGACAGTATCCACCCCCTTTTCAACATGAATTTAATGAATAGGGCTTGTACTAACCACACATTTTATCTATTGCTTTAATTTGGATATATGTATGTTTTCTGTTATTTCTGGCACTAAGAATATGAAGCCAGTTTCACTTTAGCAATGAAGGATCCGATTAGGCTGGGTGTAGATGCACAGAGAGGATTCCAGTATGGGACCTGCTATCCAGAATGCTTGGGAGCTGGGTCTTTGCGTAATTTGGATCTTCATACCTTACTAGAAAATCATGTAAACATTAAATAAACCCAATAGGCTTGCTTTGCCTTCAATAAGGATTAATTATAACTTAGCTTTAATCAAGTACAAGGCAATGTTGTACTACTACAGCGAAAAAGGAAATCTTTTTTAAAAATTTGGATTATGTGTTATGAGTCTATGGGATAACCAGATAACGGGTCCCATACCTGTATAGAAATGTGTTCTCATGCTGAAAATGTACCTCTGCTGCACTCCAGTTTTCAAAGGAGGGGACAAGGTTTTTGCTATCTGTTGCTTTCTTCTCCTTGCATTGGAAGGCACAATGCACTCCAGAAAAAATTGTGAATTGTTCCATTATAATAATTTAAAGTTTACATTTCTAATTTTTCATCACCCATTTTATATTTGCAAATTGCAAAGTTCCACAGATTCTGTGGCATGGCTCTGGGTGTTCACGTGTTCTATTCAACACAAGCATGTCCAAAGTCAGGCCCGGGGGCCAATTGTGGCCTGTTTTAAAATTTACACCGGCCCTCAGCCTCCATCATGAAATTAAAGGGGACCCGTCACCCAAAAAAATTATTCAAAATCCTATTTTATCACATTAGTCAAGCTAAATGAACTTTAATTACACTATATAAATTATTTGAATCTTGTTTCCATCAGTCTGGGAATTCATAATGATAGCAAGCAGACAAGAGCCATTCTGTGGACACTGTTATTAAGGCAAGCCTTGTATCATCTCAGAATCTTGTTTGTGCACCAGAATGTGCCAGTAAGTGTCTGTTGCTAACACCTTCAGCACACAGGCAGCAGTATAGATCAAGTGGCAGATCATTTCACTAATGTGCCCAAATATTAATGCTATAGCTTACCTATTCCTTGTTTAATTGATGTTTATGGTTCAAAGAATGTCAGGCTGAATGGTCGGCCCCCACACATTTTCACCTCACCAAATCTGGCCCTCGTTGAAAAAAGTTTGGACACTGTTTCAACAAAACCAGTGATTATTGATGATAACTACAACTACAGTGTACAGGCCTAGTCAGAGCTGGCTTTGGGGCACATTGAGGGGGGTCAAAGTTTTACCCTATGAGTAAGAGCAATGTGCATAATAAAGTATTGTCACTCCAATTTATACCAATATACAAAGGTTTCATCTAAATTTCATTCAATCATTCATCCATATGCTGATTGAGTGGATCACTGTTTGGCCACCAAACATTTGATTGGATGCCTTAAAAAAACAGTCCACAGTGTAGCCAACATAAGTTTTAATTGAACACCGTCTAGCATGCTCTGATAGTTGCAGTATGATGCTGCATTTCTAGTGCAGATAATTATTTTCATGCAGCATAAGATATATGCAATTAATGGAACATATCTAAATCCGTTTACTGATGCATACATCCAGGCTGGGTAGTAGCCACTAACCATTCAAACAAATGTAGGGGATCAGACAAATCCTTCCCCTGTTTTTCTGTCTGTGACATCATCCAGCGCAGTTACAGGCAGGGGAGCCATCTGATTTCCTCTGCTGTGAGGAAGTAGTTGATCATCAGGGAGAGCCAGTTTCTATCTCCTGCCTGTGGATATTTTGGCTACTGTGTGTTTCCCCAGGGTGAGGACAGGTCTTGCTCATGTACCTGCCAAATGGGAGCGGCTACTACTTTCAAAGGGAAAGGTACCTTGGGGCAGGTAGCGTTACCTGGGGTCATAATCAGAAGGGACATTGAACTGACCGGAGTGATTTTGCATTTATCCACCCAGTGTGGGACTGTGGCATTGAAAGACTGTGTCAGGGGTTGATAGTCCCCACAGGTTCCCAAGAGTAAAGTGATATTGTGTGATTTGCATTTACAGTTACTAAATACAGTTTTACATAATGTTTATATTTGTTTTATGGCAAACTGTGTGTGTTTTATTTTTCCTAGTGGATATCCCCTGAAGTGTGCTCCTCTCAGTGTTCCCTAGGTGGAGGCACTGTGCTGTAAATCCCAGTTCTCAGTACTTTTCACATGCAAAAGGGACTCAGGGCCCTGGATTGCCATGGGTTAATTGCTATTTAAAGAGACAGTAACCACATTAGGGTTATACAAACAAACATGTAAAAATGTAACGGTTTTATCACGATTTTATTACAAACTGAAAGACCTGAAATCAACACCCTTGATCACCCTCAGTGGTATTGTATATTTTTAAAGCCACATGGTTGTCTCCAGAAGTGCACCAAAACTACTAAAACTTTGAACTTTGCAATTCTGCAAAGCAAACATGTTGGCCAAATAAATGACTACCCATCCTTAAAACATTGGAATCAAACAGCAATAGAAATATTCTCATTATCATACTAGTTAAAAGTTGTTCCTCCAATCTGTGCTGAGATGGGCTGCTGCTGTTCCTGTTTGTACTGGTATGGGATCCATTATCCGAAAACCCATTATCCAGAAAGCTCCGAATTACGGCGTGGCCATCTCCCATAGACTACATTTTATCCGAATATTCCACATTTTTAAAATTTATTTTCTTTTTCTCTGTAATAATAAAACAGTACCTTGTACTTGATCCAAACTAAGATATAATTAATCTTTATTGGAAGCAAAACCAGCCTATTGGGTTTATTTAATGTTTACATGATTTTCTAGAGACTTAAGGTTTTGACATCTGCAAGTTAAATAGATTTTTCTTCTCCTTTAAGAACTTATGCTTTACCAAGAACCTGTGTCAGTGAAGACATTTGTGGAAACAAACTGACATTATCGGATGCATTGAATATGAGCCAACAAAATACAATTTCAGCTTATTCCATAATTAAAATAACTGTTTGTCCAAATATAATCATTTATACAAATGTGAAATATTATCATAATAGTCCCTAAAATAGGAATTAGGGAACCAAGGGGTACCTACGGATCTCTTAGGGTTTCAAGCTCAGGTTACTACAGTTATTACTAATAATAGAATCCCAGTCTAACTGAAAAAAAAGAGGTAAGGGGAGCACAACTTTTTTTTTTTTTTTTTACAGTTCTTTCCAATTATTTGCTAATTCGTTCATTTGCAATTTCTGATACCTCTGCAGGTCTGCTAGAATCATCATGAAGGGCACAGGAATGATTACTAGGAACAATGACTCTACAATTGTTTAGTACTTCAACAACGAGGCAACAAAGAAAGTTAAAGCCTAGATAGTTCATGATTCAGTTATGATGTTTTTCAGAAAGATATTCAATCCAGATTGAAATTATAATCCTATGACTTCCTATGTAATCCTATGATTTATATATATATATATATATATATATATATATATATATATATATATATATATATATACACATAAACACAAACACACACACACACACATATATATATATATATATATACACAAATACTTCAGTAGACATGCATACCTGATGCATTTTAAAAATAACCAAAAAGCTCTCCGTGGCAGACGTTCTCCTGAATACAGCACCCCTTAAATAAAAATACATATCTGGATTATAATTACTTGATTAACTCCAACAACAGTTTATCAGCGTTACTGCATTTCGAAAACCCATATGAGGAGAGAGGACACCATAAAAATGCACCAATGACTGATTTGCTGTTACTCCTCTCGTTAGTCTGGTTCATAATGGATGTTGGAATTGTTTAGTTAGGGTTCAGATGCCATGCACATGGAATCTAGCTGTTGATCCCTCATTGTCTTCTCTGGTCGGACACAGACAGCCAGGCGCTATGGAGAAAAAAAAAAATTAACATTTATATAACACTGCCTTACATGTGGAAGGTGCATGTCCATCAGATTTTTGGCGTTAAGAACCTCTTTGTGTTTGAACTTGTCCTTAAAGCAACAGTAACACCAAAAAAATGAAAGTATTTTAAAGGAATCACAATATAATATAGTGTTGCCCTGCACTAGTACAACTAGTGTGTTTGCTTCAGAAACTCTACTATAGTTTATATAAACAAGCTGCTGTGTAGCCATGGGGGCATCCATTCAAAGCTGAAAAAGGAGAAAAGGCACAGGATACACAGCAGATAACAGATAAGCTCTGTAGTATACAATGGGATTCTTCAGAACTTATCTGTTATCTACTGTGTATACTGTGATTGAATGGCTGCCGTGGGGAAAGCACTCCTTTTTATTTGTTTACACCACCAACAATATCATATCAATATTTTTGATATGATATTGTTGGTGGTGTAAACAAATAAAAAGAAGGGGTGCTTTTCCCACTGCAGAAATATTTGTGTGTGCGGATCCATGAACATAAAGCTATTGTTACTGTGGGGGCCTAGCCGGGCCGACGGATGACCAGCACCACTACTGCAGATTGAGTGAGTAAATTCCGGGTGTGCGGTGTATCTATTACATTACAATTGAATGGCTGCCCCAATCGCTACACAGCAGCTTGTTCTATAAACTATAGTAGAGTTTCTGAAGCAAATACACCAATTTTACCAGTGCAGGGAATCCCAACATTATATTGTCATTCCTTTAAAACACTTTTTTTAGTGTTTCTGTTCCTTTAAGCCAGTATTATTACACACAGCGGCTAAAAAATACATCACAATATGGGTATTTGCTTATAGTACTCATGCTTATATCAATCTTTGAAAATGCAAGATAACAAATAAGCATTAATCCTCAGATCAACTTGACTGGCATTCAGGATGGGCCCTGTATTTACTTCTTCTGACCTTTAATCCCAAATATATTACATTTAAACTGACTGTGGACATAAATGACCATAACATAAAACTTCAATTTTATGCCTAAATTACATGTGTTTTGGTCAGAGCCATCTTGCCAGAGAGGAGTATGTGGATCCAAAGTCCTGTTCTCCACTGTGTTTTTAATGGGAAAACCCCTCTTTACAGCCTGCAGGCAGGTATTGCTTAGGAAACACTGATTCTACTTTCATAAATGATTTGTGCTTATCAGAACATATGCTGTCGACAGCTTGTGCTCCATTCAAGTGAAAGGAAACAGCAGTCTGATTGCTAAATTCTTCTCAGGGAAAAGGACATCAGTCAAAACACCTGGAACTGCTGATAGTTGCTTCACGTCATGGGGCCTATTTATTATGCTGTGTAAAATGATTTACACCAGAAAAAAAGTGTGAAAAACTGTGCCACATAAATGGCAGATAAAGTATATATATATAGAAATATAGAAATTCATTCCAAACTGATGCATTCTGAACCCAAAATCACTGCCTAGGTGCTGGTCAAACAAACCGCACTCCAGGACTTGTTCAGTGAAAAACAAATTTTGTGTTTTATTTTCAACGTTTCGGCACCATTACTTGGGCCATCTTCAGGAAGGTAAAATAGGAAAATAAAAATAGGAAAAAAAAGTTTGTTTTTCACTGAACAAGTCCTGGAGTGCGGTTTGTTTGCCTATATATATATATATATATATGTGTGTGTGTGTGTGTGTGTGTGTATTTCGCTTTTTACTGTAGTTTTAACCCTCTTCAAGGCATTTGTAATCCATTAGTCAATGGGAAAAACTCAAGTGAGTTCCAGCAGAAGTCATGCTTTAAATAGAGGGGTGAATAATGGAGAAGGATAATTGCCATATTTTATCATAGCATTATCAATAGGCTGCCTTTTATACCAGACTTTTACACATGTGCACAATGCTTGAAATCAATGCACAGCTTGATAAATATGGTTCTTTTACACAACATGAAAAAAATATCCAATTGTGGTTATTTGTGAGCAGGTAAGCAAGTATCTCAAAACAATGTGGATATCAAGGTTTGCATTCCATGCTCGTACTCCAACTTTTGACGCAATGTTTCTTCCCCTGGCTCCTTTAATAATACTCCTCGGCATCATATTTTATAATAATTCAGCATAGAAAGGCCCACCTCCTTAAGGGATCCTGGGGTCCATACCAACTTGTACACCATGTAGACAGGTATCCATATGAAAGAAGATGCTCCTATAAGAAATCCAACAGAGGTGGTCCATTCTGGATATTGATAGTCAAATAATGCAAGAGGTGGCTGATTCATAAGAGAGCTGACAATGATAAACTGTAAAGAAAGAAAATTCATTCTTTTATGTTATCAAGGGCACCCCCATTACAAGATTTTTACATAGGGTCTCCTGTACTTCATCATTGAATTAGAAGAATAACCACTGCAAAAACATACTACTGTAAATGTAGAATGTACACCTATCATACACATTGCTGCAAATATAAATTGAAAATACCCAGTATGATGAAACTCCAGAGATTTATAATAGTAATACATACTGCTAAAAATGCCGGGCTGATTGCTACCCAACAAATCTTCCAAAATATTCCAGGAGCAAAGCCCAGCATGGACTTCACATCATTAGAGAACCTTTGTATACCTATAAAAAAATATAGACATATACATTTATTTGGACCTTTAATACATAACTATAGAAGGAAGTTATCACTGTGAAATATAGTTTCATTGTTATTTTCTTTCCAGATGTACATAAACACCAGTCACATGAATTTAAAGAAAGAACAATAGGATTAAAGCAGTAAAAAGTATATACAGGTATGGGATCTATTATCCAGAAACCCGTTTACAGAAAGGCAGTCTCCCATAGACTCCATTATAATTAAATAATCCACATTTTTAAAAAATGATTTCCTTTTTCTCTGTAATAGAAAAACAGTATTTTGTACTTGATCCAAACTAAGATGTAATTAATCCTTATTGAAAGCAAATCCAGCTTATTGGGTTTATTTAATGTTTACATGATTTTCTAGCAGACTTAAGGTATGAAGATCTAAATTACGGAAAGATCCGTTATCTGGAAACCCCCCAGGTCCCAAGCGTTTTACATAACAGGTTCCGTACTTGTACTGAGGCTTGAAAATTTAATGGAAAGCATTATGTACCACTGCTCACTTTTGTCACTACCCCTTAAACATGCAGAAACCAATAGAGTATACAGTATGTGCCTGCTCTGTTGTTCAGATAATAAATGAAACACATGCCCTCTAACCTCTTCCTCTGCTTTATCCAAACTACTGCAATTGGTACACATCCCAGTCTATGTCAGTCACTAGTTTCACTTATATATCTAAACCATCTTTTTCTGTTACTGTACAAATAAGTGTTCCGAGTAACTGATTTCTTTTGCTGACTGAAGCAAAAATATTCTTGTTATGTAATCTGGCTTGGAAGCTTTACAATGTGTTCAAAATCAATGTCAAATGGAATTCTAATAGTTGATCTTACCATAAAACCATGATACAGCAATGGCCTCTAAAAACACAACTGCAATAATAGGACAGCCAGCGCCATATTGTTCCAGAAGTTTAACAACATACGCACCCCCCTGTGACAAATGACAAGGTTTAAAAATTATAAGCATGTTTATACAATAGAAACGGTAGAACATATTGCTTGCTGGTACATCAACAAGGGTACTATCAACAGTGATACAAATAATGCTATTTTCACTATTTCTATGTATGAACAGTGCTTCACTATTAATATATCAGCTAAAAGAAATTCACATGGTAGTTTTATTTTTGACAAAAATGGCAAATTGAAGGAGTATTGTATTTCACTATTGCCATCAACTTATCTCACATTTTATCAATGGCGACTGCAATGCCAAAAAATCTTAAAGGAGAACTAAACCCTAAAAATGCCATATTTTATATACTGAACTTATTGCACTGGCCTAAAGTTTCAGCTTCTCAATAGCAGCAACAATCAAGGACTTCAAACTTGTCACCGGGGGTCACCATTTTGGAAAGTGTCTGTGACACTCACATGCTCAGTGGGCTCTGAGCAGCTGTTGAGAAGCTAAGCTTAGGGGTTGTCACAAATTATCAAGCAGAAAATGAGGTTGGCCTGTAATATAAGCTGATGCTACAGGGCTGATTATTAAATTCTGATACTAGTTGCACTGGTTTCTGAGCGGACATGTAGTAATAATCTGTCCTAAGTACAAATCAGCCTCATATT
This sequence comes from Xenopus laevis, assembly GCF_017654675.1. Lineage (NCBI taxonomy): Eukaryota > Metazoa > Chordata > Amphibia > Anura > Pipidae > Xenopus > Xenopus laevis. The sequence goes on from NC_054372.1 coordinate 136,184,079, forward strand.
CTAACATTTATATTCTATATGTACTGTATATTTTGATTCGCCCCCTAAGCTCAGTAACAGCACAGAGCATGTGCAGTGAATCAGCAGAAAAGAACATGGGGAGCTACTGGGGCATCTTTGGAGACACAGATCTTTACTGCTAAAGGCTGTGGGTGTCTTGAGCTTGTACAGAAACCCAAAACAATGTACAGCATTTATAGTCTACTTCTTTAGTTATGCTTATTTATCCTTTAAGGCAGGGCCGTAACTAAAGGTAGGCAGTAGAAGGATGTGCCTAGGGCCCAATTGGGGAGGTGGGGGTGCAATTTCTGGTCAGGTAACAGGTGAGTGAGCAAACGGGAAGGCTGGAGGGGTGGCACGAGTTCAAGTAGTGTTGCCTTAGGTGCCAATAATACTTGGCCCACCTCTGTAGGAAAGTGAATAAAGCTGTCACAGCTTTAGCTTATACTTATTTATTTTAAAGGTTGATTCATGGGTCACATCAACCTGGTCCTTCTTTTCAATCAAGCTGCTATCAATTATTTTTTTTGTTTGTTTGTTTTCCAGGTCTGTTGAAGCGCTGCCATAATACTTCTCTGTATGTTTCCCCCAATGGCAGAACCTTTGACACATCTGATATATCACACCATGTGAACAAAACTTTTAAGGAAGAATCTATTAAATTAAGCAGATTAGTGGATTTCTTTCATGACATAACTCATACTGAATACTTACATGTGTCAGAGTACTGAGGGATCCAGTAAAGCAGACTATGACCAATCCAAGGACAAACCACTCTCGCCTCTTGGACAATATATGTGGGTATTCATCCATAACCGCTGTGATAATGGCTTCCAGGCCTCCAAACTGGGAATAATTCAGTATGTCAGTATTTATGTATTTATATAGTATATAATGTCTGGCTTGTCAGAAATTTCTGGCAGCTTTTTCCATTTGATTTAAAGGTGAAATATATTATTTGCCTACATGCATCGGCAGGTACATATCGGGAATGCAGACCACAGCACAACTGTGTGATTTCCCAAGCCGAATGAGAATGGCTGTGGCATAAGGGCATTTTGTTTAACAAAGAGGCTAAGGGCAAATTTATTTGCATTACATTTTTTTCTGCAATTCGAGATCTCAAATTTAACCAAATCCACGTTTTCTGGACTAAATTTTCTAGATCAATCTCGAAATCTTAAAAACTCAAATGATTAGAATGAAAAGCTAAAACCTGGCTGGCTTCTATATCAACACTAAAGCTATTTTATTTATTGAGTTTTCATTTTTTTAGTAAAATTTTAAGACTCATTGTAAATAATTGGAACAATGCCATGGGGGGGGGTTACAGTTTTTTCCCTGCAACTAAATAAACACGTTTTTCCAATTCAAGTTTTTATAAATATGCTAGTAACAGAGAAAACAATGGTTCTATACAAAACAAATACAAAAAAAATAATTGGCCTCTCTATACTGTATGTGCTGCTGCACTCACACCTTTACCTGCAATATTATGTATTTTAAGCCACAAATGATTTATGAACATGCTATGCTATGAAAAGGTGAATTTGTCAATAGCAGCCTGTAGGGTCCTTGATATCATTTACATTTAAACTGATCAAAATGAATGGTTGATTTGGCTGATGAGTGTGGGGGGGGACATGGAAAGTACATAAATTGTTTCCGGGATTTAAGATCTTCCAGAGTCTGAACTAGCAGAGGTATGAGCAGGGGCGATCCTGGCCCCTCCGCTGCCTGAAGCAGCAGCAGTTGCTGCTGCCCCCCCTCCCCCCGTAAATTCGCTCTTAAAGTACCAGGAGCAGCATTTTTGCTGCCCCTGATACCTAGTGGGGCGCTGCCGCCTGAGGCGACAGCCTCAACTCGCCTCATTGGCGAAGCACCCCTGGGTATGAGCCCAGCATCTCCCAACCATTGGGTGGAATCCATTTTTGTCCAGTATCTGGTTTAGAAAATCAACCATGCTTACCGTGCTATCTAAACCAAGGGTTATCATCATCAGGAAAAATATTATGGCAAAGAATGTAGATCCCATCATATTCGCAATGGCTTCTGGATACGTTATAAAGAGGAGACTTGGACCTATCCAAACAACAAAGATACATGATTAAGCATTATATCACTAGCTGATTAAATTTACTCTCAGAGTCGTGTGGTTCCTTCTGATTTCATGCTGACATAAATAATACAAGATGTTCAGGATAAGTTTAAATTCCATGAAAGTAAATGAATATACCCCCAAGGCAGCTGAAGGGCAACAGTAACTTTGGTTCAGTCTATAATGTACAGGTAACGTGTAACCCTCCTAATGTTATGGAGGAAACTTGACATCTGGGTGATGTTAATTGGCAATTGTCAATAAAACTGAATTCGCTCCTATGCTCCTCACAAATTGAAGGTAGTTAGATATAACACATCTTAGTTCTGACAAGGGAACAGTTATGATCCAGACGTAATTCAACAGCATAATTCTGATTAAATCAGATTAATGAACACTTTATGGAGGGACTGTGTACAACAAGTTATAAATGTCTTCCTTTGGTGGGGATTGATTACTGGTATTGAAGTAAAAAAAAACCCATGCACAGAAAAAACAGCACTGACCTTTGTCTTTTGCCACATCCTCAACTTCGACACCCCTCATTTCAGCCATGTAACCCAGTACTGTGAAAATCACAAAACCAGACACAAAGCTGGTCAGACAGTTCACTGCGCTGGTAATAAGTGCATCTCTGAAGGGCATAAAATGAAGAAATAGATCAGTAATACAATCAAAAAAAACAAAGACAAAGATTTCTCAATAGGTTTTCTAAATTATATATACAAAGGTGTGTGTACAATAACAGTATCAGCCATGATGTCTAACTACAGACATGCAGGATACATTTGCAGAGGCCCTGCTGCCATTGGGCTTTTCATGTTTTTTATTGAAAACTTTTCTTTTAAGAGAGTAGTAACATAACTTAAACTAACATGTCAGGCAATAATATCATATACAGTATATAGCATAATATACCCATGAAGAACCAAAATCCCCTCCCCCAGTCCACTGGCCAAAAGTCCTTGTGCGGAGCTTGACAGTGGAAGGTGATAACCTTGAATTAGGCAGAACATTACAGGGGGCAACTTTTAGGTGCCTCTGCACATTCCTCCGGTCTCCTAAGAGGTTAGTGTTAATTCCCTCTCCTAAGAGGTTAATGTTCCAGTGATAGTAAACCAAAGGTGGTGTAAGGCTAGGGCCAGACGGGGCCAAAATCAGCCTGTGTTTACGTCAGGAAGCCTTGTGTCGGGTCCAGTGTGGACACACTTGCTGGGTTTCAGTGAAAAAACATGAGACTGCATTTCGAGCCGAAAGCCATCGAGCCGACACGAGGCTTCCAGGAGCAACTGCAGAAACAGATTCTACTAGCGATCAGGGGCTGAAATCAGTCTGTGAATTTCAGCAGGCTGATTTTGGCCCTGTCTGGCCCTAACCTAAGGGATATTTTATCCAGCAGAATGTTCCCTTAGTGAGCATGCCACCCAAAAATGGCTTCAAATCATACATAGTCCAATTAATTAATATTTTGTGCACAATGGGAACTTACTCTGAGCAGACATTTGCGAGCGCAAGTGCAGTGTGCAAAGTGCATTTTAGATGCAAGTCACCATGTTTGGCATTTGCCATCACCACAACAGCTGCTTATTATTCTTTAGGCTCAATTATGCTGCATCAATACTGACACAGTTCTATGTGAGAGTCCTGGAGCTACCACCACTTTTGAGATGGAGGTAGTTCCAGGGTTCCATGTCAATATGCAGCTTGCACACAAATCTATACAGGTTACGGGACAGATAGTTTAACTATGTGGAAGTTCAAGGAGTGACTTTAGACAACGATTACCTAAAATGAATAGTCTCAATTTGCACAATGACTGTGTCCATTTTTGCACAACTGCAACTGTGGTTGTGGGCATACATAGGTCCTTTTGATTTATTAACCATTTAACACGTCCTGCTCCTTTCCCCCTACCATAACATTCTTCTTAGACCCATAGGGGCAAATTCACTAAAGGACAAAGCGCCTAACGCTAGCGTTAATTCGTTAATTTCGTTAATTCACCGATTCACTAACGGACGCTGGCATAAATTCGCTAGTGTTACTTCGCACCCTTACGCCTGGCGAATTTGCGCAACGGACGTAACAACGCAAATTCACTGATGCCCGAATTTTTCTGAACGCTACCTTTTACGCCAGACTTCCTTCGCCACCTCAGGCCAGGCGAAGTGCAATAGAGTAGATAGGGATTGCTTCAAAAAAAGTTAAAAATTTTTCTAAGTCCCAAAAAACTCTGGCGTTTTTTCTTTTTTATGGGTGATAGGCTGAAAAAGATCAAAATTTTTTTTTGGGGTTACCCTCCTTCCCCCCTACATTTCCTAACTCATGGCACCTTAACTATACAGTGGGCACATGTATAGGGCAAAATAAAAATTTTATTTGGTGTTTTGAAGATTTCCCAGGCTGGTGTAGTGCTGCTTCATATATCTCCATTGTAACTTCAATTTGGCGCCGTATGCAAATTAAGCATCGCTAGCGTAACTTCGCTTTGCTTGGTGAATTAACGCTAGTGCAACTTCGCAACCTTACGCTTCCCCTGAGCGTTTTTAGTGAATTTGCGTAGCGCTTGTGAAAATATGCCTGGCGAAGTGCGGCGAAGCGGACGCTGGGGCAACTACGAATCTTAGTGAGTTTGCCCCATAGTCTGCAGCCGCAGAAACAGATCTGGTTCAAAGATCAAATGGAGAATAAGAAGATTTGAATATTTAAATCTTTCCCCCTTTTGTTTGAATGCCTGAGTTTTAGTGGAGCGTCTGATAATAAGATTGTAATACTGTAATACAGGGCCAACTGAAGGCACCTACCTGTAACAGTTGTTGTGGAATGGGTTATAGCTTGATAGTGCTAAGAGTACTCCAAATCCAGGCCCCAGAGAGAAAAAAATCTGGGCTGCTGCATCCACCCAGACCTAGAAAAAAAAGGTATTTTACTTACTATTTATTAAATCTCATTATCAGCAGAGACTAGAAGAAAACACAGGATTAAATTCTTTTTTATGACAGCAAACTCAGCTGGGCAAGGGCTGACTCTATTTATCTTATATAACACGCAAAACTGATTTTCCATCCTGTTATAGGTGCAGCAAATGCATAGTTCATCTTAATCAAATATGTGATTTGTATGTGATGCAGCCGTATACTAGTGCATGAGAGGAGAATGTCAGTTGAATTACTGCTTAAAAGTTCTTTCATTTTTCCTGCATTAATTCTCTTTTTAACCTCTAAAGCACAATATGCCTGCCACTATTGGTGACTATAAACCACTTTTATAGGGTGTACAGAAAATTACACGAAAATGGGCTGCATTTGAACTTATATATGGTGAATAAAGCATTTTGAAGGGATCAATATACTGTGTGCAGTTTTGGAAACTAAATGCTCGAATTTGGGTCTGTGTTTGATAGAAACCATTAAGAAGCGGCTATATATGTAATTAGTTGTAGGGTGGAATGAATACTTAATTACAGCACTGTGAAGGATAGTATACACCTTGGCAGCTGCCATTTAGAGCTGGACTGATTTGAGTGTTATTTAACATTTTAATTTGAAAGTGTAAGGCTGATTAAATTTCACATTGTAAAGCAATCACTCTTCTGTAATTACAAGCAGGAAGATTATTGTAAACAATGCTTTTAAAATCACAGGAGGCAGCATTAATACAGACCAAGAGAAAATTAGATGGGTAATTGAATGAATCATTTCCATATCCAAGGGTTTGTTTGCAAGTCCCTTTCTCTGCAGAGATAATAATAATAATGGCATCCATGCTCTTCAGATCTCTGATTTACCCAGACCCTGTGGCAGGAGTATGTCTGTGATGTGAAACCAGCTGCCAGGACAGATGTGGGGAGGATGATAGAGACATACAGAGAGATACTGTATGCCCCAGCTGTTTGCTTGTTTTTGTTTGTTTTTATTATATAGTTTTCAGATGAAATGTCAATATATATATATATATATATATATATATATATACGGATGGATGTTGCACTCACAGGATTTATTGGAAGCAACAAACTAACCAATGCTTCCAATAAATTCTTTGATATTTTTATAAGTCCTGTGAGTCCGGCATCCATTCGACAAATCGTGTTCTACAACCCTTGAGATCTGTACCCAGGCAACTGAGACATTACCTTTGTACATTACCGTGTTGTGCTGATAACTTCCTTTCTATATTTTTATATACATATAGAGAGAGAGAGAGAGAGAGAGAGAGAGAGAGAGAGAGAGAGAGACATAAGGTTCACACCATGGGCAGTTGTTTCACAGTTGTTTTACGGGTGCACCAAATCCAGGAACAAAACAAGGAAGTTAAAAATGTTTTTCCTTCCCGCCCCTGATTTGCATATGCAAATTAGGATTCGGATTTGGTTCGGTATTCAGCCAAATCTTTCTCGAAGGATTCGGTGGTTCAGCCGAATCCAAAATAATGGATTCAGTGCATCCCTATTTATTTTGCTCAATGCAGTGGCGTAACTACCGGGGGAGCAGGGGGTGCGATTGGGCCAGGGCCCGCACCCCCTCAGGGTGTGTGTGTGTGTGTATATACATATGAAAATGAATTGTTTATATATCCAGTATGTGGTATATATATTATTAAAAAGTAGAATGCAAATAAATCTTAACCTTTGCTTTGCCTAATGCCGAAAGTGTATTTCTAAACAATGCTAACCTAAAAATTGTGTTAGCAGCTTTAACAGATACTGAGTTTGGCCTGACATCCCATATTGTTGGCTGTTGATATTCATTTCAGCTTGTTTACATTGTCTGTGTACATTAACACTCACAAATGATTGAAACAGAAATTGACAGTAAATGAGATCTAACAGAAAACATTCCTTGTGTAAACCATGACTAATAAATACTTTTTCTGCTTATGTCATTCTGGGTCAGTGTTCCTCCTATTGTAGGCTCAGTGATTTGGAGCAAGTCAAATAAAACTCCTGTCTAAACTACCTCTGTATTACCTCGGTTTTGAGCACATTTCTATTGAAAGTTGTCTACAGACCAATGTAAATATTTTGAGAAGGGTGCAAGACAGTAATAGATCAATGGCAAACAACATTATTTATACACAACATGTTTCATGCTCCTGCGCTCCCTTTTAAGTGAAAAGTAAAGAACAGAAGTACACATCTTTATCCCACATGCAGTTCCACCCATTCAGTTCTTAAACATTATTGGGGTTCTCAAATGTCCATTTCTTGCAAATATGTATAGTAAAATGAAGTGCAGTGTAAATAAACTTAAGCATAGTCCACTGAACTCATGTAAACATCTATAAATACAGTGGCCTCTGTAATAAAGGCATAAATGTCCTGCTAGAAAGCAATTATACACACTAGAGAGTAAACTTTTTACTGGACTACCTCACAGAGCATCTCATTGGGGCAGTGGTTGCCCCTTTATTTGTCAATCACTTTATTAACTGTATTAGCTGCGTTGGCAAAGTATTTTATTGGTGGTCATCTATCTATCTGTTTGTCTGTCTGTCTATCTATCATCTGTCTAACTATCTATCTACTTTTTGTCTGTCTGTCTTTCTATCTATCTTTCACAAATTTGTCTATCTATCTATCTATCTATCTATCTCTATCATTTATCTATCTATCTATCTATCTATCTATCTATCTATCATCTGTCTGTCTGTCTATCTATCTATCTATCTACTATCTATCTATCTATCTATCTATCTATCTATCTATCTATCTATCTATCTATCTATCATCTATCTGTCTGTCTGTCTATCATTATCTATCTATCTATCTATCTATCTATCTATCTATCTATCTATCTATCTATCTATCTATCTATCATCTATCTATCTATCATCTGTCTGTCTATCTATCACTATCTATCTATCTATCTATCTATCTATCTATCTATCTATCTATCTATCTATCTATCTATCTATCTATCTATCTATCTATCTACTATATCTATCTATCTATCTATCTATCTATCTATCTATCTATCTATCTATCTATCTATCTATCATCTATCTATCTATCTATCTATCTTCTATCTATCTATCTATCTATCTATCTATCTATCTATCTATCTATCTATCTATCTATCTACTGTATCTATCTATCTATCTATCTATCTATCTATCTATCTATCTATCTATCTATCTATCTATCTATCTATCTTCTATCTATCTATCTATCTATCTATCTATCTATCTATCATCTATCTATCTATCTATCTATCTATCTATCTATCTTCTATCTATCTATCTATCTATCTATCTATCTATCTATCTATCTAATCTAATCTATAATCTATCTATCTACTGTACCTACTGGAGTAAGATTAGATTTTGGGTGCAAATTACTGAGAGTGGGTAACATACCTAATATTCTGGGATGCCAGATATAAGAGTTGATTTGGCATGCCTGCAATCCTTTTTCAGCACTGAATGTTTGGAACATGTTTGTTGCATTTTTGCATTTCTGTACTTATATAGGGCACATAAGGGGAATGTAATCAAAATCTCAAGCGTAGATTAAAATGGCATCTTTGCAAATGTTTTGTACTGCTCGCAAATGTAAAATCATTCTCTGGTGAATATTAATCTGCTCATTATTGCTAAGCAAAAGTTAGCATTAATACCTTCTCTGGAGTTTAGTTAAATATCCACTAAAATAAGAAATATTGATTGATGTTGATTGGGGTTAGATGTCCTACCTAAATAATTCATTATCCTATCTAAAGCTCCATCTCGCTTCTATGCTCTCTTTTTAATTCCTGCCTTATCCATTTATTTTGCACTGCACATTTCTGCACTCATTTATTTGTGGTGCAATGATCTACAGTATTTATATTTGAGTGAAAAACATAAATGAAAACTGTGATTATAGACTATGATTTTGGCAGACAAACAAAATCAATTTACTGTCTGCAACAAGATATAGGTTATCAATTATACTGCTTATTATTCTAGGGTAGCACTATTTAAATATTATTAAACTCTCAGAATGTCAATAGAAGCTGATTAGTGCTATTTTACAAATGGCCTTATATGGATACATACTGTAGTATCTGTAAGTTTTTCCCACTTGGGCCTCAAGTAAAATAATATCCCCCTCCATGCCCCTGGAAGAGTAGCTCCTCGAATCAATAGGATGAGAAGTACGACATACGGGAGGGTTGCTGTCACCCATACCACCTGAAAAGAAAGAAACAAGAACTTGATCACTTATTATAATATTCACAAAGTCTACAATTCTGCATTGTGGGTTTAGCAATCCCCAGTTAGCTAACAGTCAGTCTGAACAGGGAACAGAACCAGTATACTGAGCACCTGTAAAACTTAATTTTAAACAACAGTTGCATATAAAAAAAGAATAGTTGGCAATCAGGACAGAAGCTGGACAAACATCATGAGGCATATGATTTTATTTTATTACAGAAATTACAATTATGTTTTATGAATATTATTACTATGGGTCGAATATCGAGGGTTCCCCATAGGCTAACATTGGTGCTCGGTAGGTTTTAGGTGGCGAAGTTGGTGGTTGAAGTTTTTTTTAAAGAAACTGTACTTCGACTATCGAATGGTCGAATAGTCGAACGATTTTTAGTTTGAATCGTTCTATTCGAAGTCGAAGTCATAGGCGAAGGTTGAAGTAGCCAATTTGATGGTCGAAGTAGCCAAGAAAATACTTTGAAATTCGAAGTATTTTTCCTTCTAATCCTTCACTCGAGCTAAGTAAATGTGCCCCTATGTGTCTGCTATTGCATTCTAGTCAAACTTAAAGAAAACTACTAGTGTTATTTGGTTGCTTTTGTTCTGTTATTACCTTCCCAGAGGTTTTCACTCCTTTCCAAAGACTGAAGTATACAATGGTAAATATAATAAAGAGGCAGAAAAGCAGCTGCCAGCGTAGGCCTCCAACATCATCCAAACCATCTGCTTCATGAATTCCAAGGACTTTTCTCCTGCAGCAACAATTATCAATAAAACAGTGGATAGTCATAGTAATAATAAAACTAGTCTAAACTAAGATATATAGTAAGTAATCCTTATTGGAGGCAAAACCAGTCTGTTGGGTTCATTTAATGTTTACATGATTTTCTGGTTGACTAAAGGCATGAAGATCCAAATTACAGCAAGATCCAAACCCTCAGCATTCTGGATTCCATACCTGTAATTCAATAACTATTTAAAAGACTATTATAAAAAAAAAATAAGGCCAGTTGAAAAGTTGCTTAGAATTATTAATTCTATAGCATACTAAAACTTAACTTGGTGACCCACCCCATTAATAAGATATCTGAAAATGATTTAGTAAAATTGACATTGGACGATAATTAGCAGAAAAATGTAAACTTGATTTGCCCACTTGCCAGTGTCTAAAAATATCACCTTAACGTCTTCGTTATATCCACTTACATGCACTTACGTATAAAACTCTTCAGCTGGGGACTTTGAGTAATTGCTCCATGTTATGTTAGATTTGCCAAAGTAGTTGGTGCAGTTGGGAGTGTTCCAGGGATTATCACAATTTGTCCATGGCAAGGTCTCAGTGAAAGAGGAATAGAAGTAGAACAAAGCCCACGCTATGATGGTATTGTAGTAGAATGAGACATACAGAGCAATTATGCAAATGGCAAATCCAATACCTATAAATAAAGAACAGTGGCTATGATTCCTATCTACAGTAGTTACGTATATCTTCAACCTCGGCCTTAAATGGCTCTAGCAGGATCAGATGAAGTATATACACAGTCACATTTACAATTGAATACTGTTCCTAGAAAACACCATGTCAATTTCTTCTCCATTGTTGGGCAACATGTACAAACAAATTCAAAGTTTATTTGCCCAAATGTAACTCAGTAGGCAAATTATACCCACTTTATAAGGTTTATTTGCCATACACTATAACTATACAGGTGAAAGTATTAAAGTCTCTGCAGATTTGTGTTTATGTATCTGTGTTTACATGAGCAGATTCACTGGTGAAACTGCATCAAGGGGAAAGTTAATAACAGTCCCTCATTTGCACTTCATTCCCTTTCTTAGCATGTATTTTTTAACAGCAAATCATTTTCATTCATTTCACTCATGATTGCCATCATTTTGTTTTAGTACTTTTTCAAGCCTCTTCTTTATAAATAGAATCCCACTGTCAATTTATAGTATTAAAAACTGTGGTTACAGTAGTTTATCTGTAAGACTTTGCTGTTTATTTAATAAACTAAATAGAAAAATGGAGGCCACATATAAGTAGGGGCAGATTTATCAAGGGTCGAATGTTTTCGAGTTTTTTTATGGTCAAACTGTCAAATTCGAATAGGGCATTGTTAAAATTCGATTTGAGTTTTTTTTTAAAATTCGAATTTGATTTTTGAAATTTATCATACACTGGCCCTTTAAGAATTCGAATTCGACTATTCGCCACCTTAAACCTGCCAAATTGCTGTTCTAGCCTATGAAAGATGTCCTGGGATCAATTTGGAGTTTGCAGCCTTCTTGACATTAAATCTAATTTTAAAAACTCAAATCGAATTTGATTCGAATTTGCGGATCAATCCTATACACCAGAGTTTGAAAAATTAGATTTTTATAATAAATTGTAATTGGTCGAATTTCAAGTTCATGGGAGTTTATGGGGGTTTAAATTAACTCAAAATTCAACCCTTGATAAATCTACCACATAGTGTATAGTTCTGTGCAGGATAATATAACACAGTTTGGTTAATTATAAGGGGGTAAAATATGGGGATTACCATGAAGTGGTTCGGTGGCTTACCAATTTTATTATTATTATTATTATTATTATTATTATTATTTTGTAACTGAAAACTAATCATGCACCAAATCCAGGGTTCGGTTCAGTCCAGGATTCTGCGTTTCAACAGCAAACGCAAATTAGGATTTGGTTTGGTATTCGGCCAAATTTTTCATGAAGGATTCTGGAGTTCACCCAAATCCCAAAATAGTGGATTTGATGCATCAATACTAAAAATTCTTGTTTTTGGAAAAAACAGGACCAGGGATATGTATTGATAAATCGCCTCTCTGTTTTGATTGTAGATAATATGGTCAGATCACTTGTAATAAATACACTGACTTCATTACCCAATTAATCGATACTTACAGTTGAAAAGGCAAAAAGGGATGAAAAGAATGTAGACCATTAGAATACTTAACAAAAGTATCACTTTATGCAAAGAACTAGTTGTAGCAAAATTTACCTTTAAAGATCGGGCAGATACGTTTCCATATAGGGATAGCACCCATTCTGTGGAACTGACCAAGGGCTAACTCCATGTAGAAGAGAGGGACCCCTCCAAAAATTGCCATGATAGTATAAGGAATCAAGAATGCTCCTGGAGTACAAAAAAGAACACTGATCAAACTGTATGTGTCTGTCTGAAAAACAACACATATTTTTACTTTATTGCACATTGATGAGGTTTGTAAGAATGTTAACAACAGACATGGGTGTATGGATTGCATCTCATGAAGAAGGGAACCTTTTCCTCTTAGCCGGCTAATGGATACATTACCTGGTCTCCTCAACTGCTTTCTCAAGTACAGGTAACTAAGGACAATCTGCAGTGAGAAAGTAACTTATATGACCTACTCCTAACCTTTTTGCAGCTATAATAAGCTGGAAATAGTTGCTATTAAATACCAAGATACATGTCACATGGCTTTAGGCTAGGGCCCCATTTGTGGCTTTAGCTGTCTTATTTAACCATACCTGATTCAGAAAAAATGTCTTTAAAATGTCATGCAAAAGACAAAATCTGAAAACTGTCTGTTTAAAAGACAAATTCACAAAACTGGAGATAGAGATTTGTGAATTTGGTGGGAAATCCGGCACTTTTATCTCCACTTTTATTTTGTTTCATTATCACCACTTTTGTGAATTCCCCCCAAAATGTATGAAATACTACACAGGGAAAGAGAACAATGAAGCAGAGGGTGGTTGGTGTAATGGCAAAGTAAAAAAGGAGAAACAAAGGTGAGTGAAATAAGGAGGACAGTGAGAGTGCTCCATTGGTAAGGGATTTTTTTAACCCCTGACAGGCCAATATGACACTGTGTATCTTATTTGGAGTGACAATAAAAAACAGCAAACTCCAACCCTTGTAACACCATTGCAAGCCATGCTTTTTTCTTCATTATAAATGACACTATAAATACAAATTATCCTTTTTGTACTTATTCCTTGAAATTACTGGAATTACTATAAAGGATTATAATTGATAAGTTTTTTGCATTATAAAAGAAAATGTAATTCCACAGAATAAACAAAGCTTTTAATTGTAATTACTAGTGATGTGTGAATCTGTCCCGATTCGCTTCGACAAAAAAATTGTGAAACTGCAAAAAATTTGCAAAACGCATTGAAGTCCAAATCATTAAAGTCACTGGGCGTCTGTGTGCGGCAAATATGACGCGCAACCATTTTTTTTTTGTTTTTTGTCGCATCACATTTTTAGTAGAAATTTGCCTTAAATCCAGTGTCGGACTGGCCTACTGGGATACCAGGAAAACTCCCGGTGGGCCCAGGGGTCAGTGGGCCTCTTGCTTCTAACCATTTGGCCTATTACATGGTCATTCCCTATTTCTTTATAAGAACAAAGAGGCGGAAGATTATAGTATAGTATGTAGAGAAAAGAAACTAGGAGAATAAAGAGGTTGAGTGAGGAGAGGAGGTATAGTAGTTTGGAAAGTGGGCCCTCAGCCTAAGGTTTTCTGGTGGGCCCCTGGCATCCCAGTCCGACACTGCTTAAATCCATGCCTGGCAAATTAATTCGCCCATAACTAGTAATAACAACCGATAAAGGTTGAGAGAGAGACCAAAACATTGGCCTTTATATTTAAAATGTTTAATGGTGACAACTGATGGGCATCAGTGTTTCTGTACTTTGTGCATTTATATATATATATATATATATATATATATATATATATATATATATATATATATATATATATATATATATATATATATATATATATATATATATATATATATATATATAGGGCCAAGGGGAGATTTCTGCTGCTAGAAAGCGTGCTTTACTTATTCACTGCCTGGGAGCAGAGGGACAGCTTATATTCTATACATTACCATAACCTGATGAGACTTATGAAACTGCTCTTACTGCTATAAAGAACTTTTATGTGCCAAGAGTAAATGTGGTTGATGAAAGTTATAAATTCCACCAACGTGGATAACGTAATGGCGAATCCACAGAACAGTTTGTAGCAGCTTTGAGAGAGCTGGTTGTTACCTGTGAGTTTGGGAATCTAACAGATGAAATACTAAGAGACCAAATAGTGGAAAAAACAAACTCACCTCGCATTAGAGAGAGACTGCTCCTAGAGCAGGATTTAACCCTTGCAAAGGCTATTACAGTTGCTAGCCAAATTGAAACAGCAGTGGCAGAGGCTAAAACTCTCAGTCAGGGAACTGCTGGGAATATACAGATTGTGAATTCAACACTGTGTCCTAATAATGCACAGTCACAGGCAAAATACAGTGCTAAGGAAAGGGATTCGCTGCAAAAACATGCAAAAAAAAAAAGACAAATAAAAAATACTGCTTTCACTGTGGTTCAACACTACACACTGCAAATCATGTTACATGTCCTGCAAAAGCTGTACAGTGCCGCAAATGCAAAAAGGTAGGACATTTTGCCCATATCTGCCGCTTGTTCTGCTAAAGAAGTTCATGAAGTCACTACTACAAATGTTACAGTATTAAATGTGGATAAAGCTGGTACATTTATTCCAGACAAGTTTATATGCACTGTCGGTACTGCTTCTGCTCAAGGACACTCAATTAACCTGATGCTTGATACAGGTTCAGCAGTTTCTATACTACCAAAGGATATTTTCTTGAAATACTTTGCAAAAGATCCGCTTGTTGCACCTGCCCTGAAACTGGTCAGTTACTTAAAGGATCCAATCCCTGTGCTTGGTTGCTTGCCAGTGACTGTACAATTTGAATCAAATACTGCAAAATGTGACTATTACATTGTGAATACGGGTACTGCTATACTTGGAAGAGATCTCTTTGCTGCATTAAACCTACAATTAGTTGATGGTCTCATTACTACAGCACCAGTGCCTGCCACACAGCCAGTGTCTAAAATTTCACCACAAAGCAACACATCACTGGGTTGTGCAAAGAACTTTGTACACAAAGTTAAGTTGAGACCAGATGAAAAACCAGTATGCCAGAAATTGAGGCGATTGCCCTACTCTATAAGGGAGACTGTCTCACAGGAACTAAAGAAACTGGTAGAGCAAGATGTGATTGAAAAATCAGAATCCTCTGAACGGGTTTCACCAATTGTTGTAACAAAGAAGAAAACTGTAGGTATTTGATTATGTGTTGGTCTCCGTGAACCTAATAAAGCAGTTGTTATGGACAATCATGCCTTGCCACACATAGAGGAAATATTTTCAGAACTCAGAGGAACAAAATTCTTTTCTACTATGGATCTTATCATCAAGTATTACTGCATGAGGAAATCAGAAACCTTATTGCATTTATCACCCATGATGGTTTGTTTCGGTTGAAGCGTGTACCTTATGGACCCTTATGGACTGGCTTCAGCACTGAGTTGTTTTCTTCTATACTCCATGGCATACCTGGTGTAGAATGCTACTTGGATGATTTAATTGTCTACGCTGCAACTATGGATCTTCATGACAAGTACCTAAAAAATGTTCTGAAATGCATTGATTCTGCAGGACTGAAACTGAACCTTTCCAAATGCCACTTCAGACAAACTCAGCTGTCATTTCTGGGTCATATAATTTCACAAAATACTGTGCCTACAAAATCGTCTACTGCTGACATTGTCAACGTCAACAAGCCAAATGCAAGGCTTATACGGACAGAAAATGTGGTGCAAGAGAAGTGCACTTTCAGCCTGGAACTTTAGTCAGAATTAAGAAACCAGGAATACTGAAACAAGGACAATTTAAATTTACCACACCACTTGAAGTGAGACGCCAGCGAGTACCATACACATTTGAACTGTCTGATGGACGCATATGAAATGCAA
Source organism: Xenopus laevis (assembly GCF_017654675.1). Lineage (NCBI taxonomy): Eukaryota > Metazoa > Chordata > Amphibia > Anura > Pipidae > Xenopus > Xenopus laevis. The sequence goes on from NC_054372.1 coordinate 136,200,225, forward strand.
GTCGTCTTGCTCCTGTTAGGAATGACTTTGGAGAAGCTCCATTTGATGAAGGACATTTTCCTACCCCTGATGCCAACTGCAATGGGCCTGAAGAAAGTGAACATATAAGGCATACTGAGAGAATCAGAAAACTACCTGCATGGAGATGCATACTGTTTAACTGTTGTTGTTTAGTACATCTGCCCAAATGCTTTCCTACTAAAGGGGCAATATGTGGTGTTTATACAA